>NC_090910.1:5371054-5671054 GCF_040956055.1 Brachionichthys hirsutus | reverse complement strand
AGCACTGCTGTCGAGATGCTAGCACAAATGTTACATATGGGCCCATCATTTCGAACTAGTGATGAGTAGATTCAAGAAAAAGGCTAAATGATCCCTTGTGGCGATCCTCAAGCAGGAAAACATATTATCTGATCGCCATAGAAGTGAGGTAGAGGGACAATTAACTCAGCGTGCATTTTATTGTCCACATGGTCCATATGTAGCCTCATACCAAATGATTTGCTTATATTTCCAGGCCCTGCAGGCCAGAGGCTTATCAAACGAGAAATAAGAACTACCTGCATCAGGAATAGTCACCCAGGAGCGTCTCTGCTATTTCACTATATGGTGTAAGATTTGGATGTTGCCTGCGTGTCACCCAGGGACAACAATCCGTGAGCGTCAGAAAGCACCCAAATAATGGATGAGAGTGCGAGCGGTTTCTGAGGTCCCTTAAATATTAATGTTGTTGGACCACAGTTCATCTCAACCCTGACACAGTCGTAAAAGAAAATCACCGGCTCTTTCAATGAGATAAAATACAATGTGGACATATCCTCATCCATGTGGCTCTATATGCAGGTAGATCATCTCTTGCGATGACACCACCTGACTGACACCTTACTTCAACTTACCTGTAAATAAAAATAATATAAGAAAATCAGAAATTCTGCGGGTGGATAGTGTTTCTGCAGTTTGTCACCCTGTTTGTACCCAGTCTTTATCATTCTTACTCTACCCAATAAAGACGTCATGGCAACAGTGAGCAATAAGAGAGGTATTTCAAATTTACTTTTTTTATGTTTAGGCACCTGTTTACTGAAATACAAATAATTAACAGAGAATAAAGTTTTTTTGTGACTGTGTGCCAAAATGCCATGAGGCAATGTTGAAAAAGCAACAACATGAAAAACACAAGTAAATAGCAACATTATGTCACACAGTTCTTACTAACTTTAAAGCTAAATTAATGAGCCCACTCTGGAACAAGTTTGCCTTCTGGAGGAAACTATTAATTTGTGATGTTGGTCTGTGAAGCATTTTTTCCTTTGGCTTTTTTTTTTCCCAAACACGACTTGCCACAGCGCCGGACTTGAAGCTCTGCTAAACCAAGTGCGGGAGACTGTTTTTATCGTGGCGCTAATCCAGAGCCCCTGGGTCCCCTTGCCACATTGACCAGATGAAAGGCCTTGCTCAGATGTTTACAGCCTGTGAAAGTGGCAGGGAACTGGTGTCGGATGCTGGTACAGTGATCCGACAGACGGAAAACAAGGCTGTAAAGCCCCACGCTGTTTATGTAGAGTTTAGGAAGCAGAAGGAAAGAAAGCGTGTCAAGGGGAAATGATGGAGTCGTAACTTTTAAACAGTATGCAGGAATGTATGTTCTGTTGTGGGCACATGTACAGCGCAGGTTTGTACTTGAATGTGTTATAAACTATGACGTAAAGTACATTTTGCTAGACTGCAATGCAACAAAACAAAATGGAACAACAACATGTAGGAAACTGTAAAATAGATTGTTGTATATTTTATATGCACAAACATTTAGCGGATGAGCTAAACTGGTTCAGCAGCTCCAGGAGCTGAGATGGAACTGCCATTCTTATCAGTTTGACCTGTGAGTGGGTGTGTGAGTGGGTGTGTGTGTGTGTGTGTGTGTGTGTGTGTGTGTGTGTGTGTTTGTGTGTGTGTGTGTGTGTGTGTGTTGGTACCTGCTTCAATGAGTGTATGAGTGCATGTCTGTCTAGGCATGCCAGTCTGAGACCCAGATCACCCGGTGCCCTCTGTTATTCGGATTGCTTTGATGAAAGAAACATTATGGGATGTCAGACTCTCAGAGCCAAATTATTCTCACAGGAATCTTGAGTCTATCACCAGGCAAATCTTTATTGGTGCATGACTTTTGGCAATTCATCACCAATAAATAAAACTGTTAATTTGATCACAATTTTAAAATTTATATTATATTCCATGTATCTCTAAAACCTTGAGAAAAGAAAACAGAAAAAAAAGCTGATAGGATGTTTACACTTCCAGTAAATAAAAATACTTATCCCTTACTCCTTAATTTTTAAACAAAACATCAACATTGATAAACGTGCTTTTTTTAAAAAAGCAAAACTTACTTTGCTGCAGCAAAGCTACATCCTTCCTAATCTGCAAACCAGAGGTTTCAAACTACTCCCCAACATTTCCAAGGACACAATACACTGTATATTTACAGCCTTATTAACTTCATCGCTGTTGACCAGAACTTGTGTTTGAATATTTGTGCGAGGTCTGGCCTCGGGGCTCTTTAGTTAAGTGTGGCATTATGCAGATGTTTCCTCATTATTGCAACAATGTTGTGTACAACAGAATGCTAATAAACAAATGATCTCAAGGAAGGTTTCTATGACTTCCAACAAAGCAGCTACGCACCTCTTGTCTCCCTTCCACCAGCCCCAATAAGAAGCCTCGCTAAATGAATGCGCTGCGCTGCTGGAGCCGCAGTGTCTCGTGACTTAATCTGGATTGAGCAGAGCAACCTTTTATTAGGTTACAAGCGGCCGCAATGTGTCTTGTCACTTCTCAGAGACAGCGGCCGATAAAATCCATTGAACAAAATTAGATTGACATCGATGTGTCAGGAGGATCGTGAGAACAACAGATCGATGACTGAATCAACTATGCGATATGTGAAGATGCAGACAATGGAAAAATGACCAAAAAAAAAAGAAATGCAGCAGGTAAAAAGTTGGAGGAGTCGTGCATGCCCTGCGTCTGCGTCTCTTTCACATGTATGTGCACATGTACAAACAAACAGGTCTTTTCTCACACTGTAGCTCGGAGCAATGGCGCACCGCTGAAAACCAGAGCGTAAGTGAGAGAGAGAGAGAGAGAGAGAGAGAGAGAGAGAGAGAGAGAGAGAAGCCAAACCAATTCCAGTACAGCACTAATGGGCCACATCATGCCAATACAATAAATAATGGCCCTTTCAGCTCAGTCAATATTGAAGTAAATGAAAATTTAACCTTTCATTAAATGTTATTTTATTATTTCCCTCACTTGCTTCTCAGCTCTTTCCCCCCGACAATTTTTTTTTATTTTATTATTGTGTACAAGAACCATGTACAAATGCGATGATGAAGGGCTGAACACTGGTGTTAAGCAGTCTGTTATCATATAAAGGTCTAGTTTACATGCAGTAAGATTCATGCAAGTTGGGTATTGCTGTAATGTTATTAAAAGGAAGGCAGGCAGGTACGTCAATTGGCATGGCTCAGGCAGGCAGTTACAGTTAACTCACAGGGGATTGGAATGAAAGCCTTATTAGTAAAGTACAGTACAGCTCCATGTGTAGCATACCTGCTTCTACGTCTCCACTTACATCTGCAGGCTGTGCAGCAGCATTTTTTGGGAGTGGTGATAAGTCTCTAGGCATCCTGTCTGGTGTTAGATGAAAAGGCTCAGGGCCGACTCTCCACTGTGGCCAACCTGCCCTCTTAATTAATTAGCGCTAGCGGGAAGCACTGGCCCCACAGGGGAGAGGAGGGTCCTCCAGAGGACTGGACAAAGTGATAATGTCCTAGTGGAGAGACCGAGCCCTGTGTGCTCGGGTAGGTAGCCGATGATTTCAGGCTCTAAATATGTATAGGGAATCATGGGTGATTTGATGTCTTGCAGCTGCTTGGTAGGCCTCAAACACTCTGGAAACTTGAAATTATATGTGTGTGTGTATGTGCGTGTAAGCGTGTGTGTGTGTATGTGTGTAATCATCAGATAAGTACATTGATACTGGAAGATGACTATGTTCAACTGGAACAGTCCAATGCCATCACGTTCTGTGATGGCAAGAAGGTGATAATCCTTCAAGTTGTTTTTGGCAATGTCTCATATATTTAAGATATTTCAAAGCAATATAAATGTATATATTAAATATTTAATTTTCAATAGCTAAGCTGTTGGCAAAATGATGTGCCTGTACATTACAAAAATAATAGAATTGATCCTTTAGTGGTTATGAAAACAATTAGCAAAACAATTACTGATGATGTCAACTTTTTCACGTAATATTTGCAATATTAATATAATGTCCTAATGGTTCGAGAGAATCTAATGAAGTATATTGTATCTCTCTCTCTCCCTGTTGCTGCTAATTAGAATATAATGGTACGCTCCGGGAAGCAGGCTTGGATTAGGAATGGTTAGCATAAGGCAAATGCAACACATCATTTTTGATAAAGCAGGAATAAAGTTGGCAGAAACACACATTTTGAACTATTAAAAGGCAAACTCTCCCAACGTTTGCAAAGACAGACTGACGAACCCTCCTCCCCAATCACCACACCCTTACGTCCTGCCCAGCTCACTATAGAACATACTACCTTCGGCGTTGGCAATGACACTGGAAAAACCGGATCATAAGGTGGATCATTCCTGGGGATATTTGTTTGATAAAGTTACAGCTGCTTTGTAGGAGTGTGAGCGTAACGTATTTAGGAGCGGTTTCACTGACAGAAGCATAATGAAAAGGGGCTGTAATGGAGAAAGAACAAGGCGAGTTGCAGTGTGCATTGTGGCTAAGGTGAAAGTGTCATTTTGGCGCGCTGACGGAATCATCTCACAGATGTTACGACATTGAGTTGCATTCGCTTTGTGTCTCTGCTCAAACAGATTAACTGTAATTATCATTTCGGTGTAACATAACATCTAACATGTTCTCTGGAGATCTGCACGTAAGAAAGCCCAACATTGATTCACTTTGTCACTTGAACTATTCCCACAGACCCTTGCGACCCAGGTCGTCTTAGCGTACGCGTGGCATTGCGATTAATCCCTGTTGTGCTTGTGTGTGTTTGTGTGTGTGTGTGAGTGTGCGTGGCTTGAAGCGCGCATGGGCAGACTTCACTCTCTTTCTCTCTCTGTGTCTCCAGTAATGAGCATGTGCACCTTTTCTGCCCGGGGCCTTCATACACAATTTAGCCAGAAAGCCATAGCTGATCATGATTTAGCTTTTGACACAACTTGCCCCCGAGGCAGGGGGGGGGGGACTAATACAGATATCTGACTCCCAGACTGCGATGGAGGGAAGGAGAGAGAGAAAGTGAGAGGCCTTTTATTGACTAAATGATAAAGAGGTTGGTAATGATAAATAACAGTCATTTTATTGTGGAATTCCCAGAAAAGACACATTCTGCACAATATATAAAAAGAGAAATAATAGACAAGGAAGTTACTCGCCAGGGTCTTGCTCATGCTCCCTCCCTACAGAGCCGCCCATTGTTAAACTCCAATATTCCTCTGCTGGGGTGGAGGTCACAAATTGTGTTAGGAGGACCTGCTGCTATGAAATACTACATAAGGCTGATGCAGAGTGGCGGCGTCATCCCTGTCTCTGGTACGAGGAGAAGGGTGCAGGCAAGACAGCGCCAGTCTTGCCCATGGGCATTGCTATTTCACTATCTCTATTCTGTGATTCTCCCATCCTTTGTGCACTCTCTCTTTCCCCCTCTCTCTCTCTCTCTCTTTTATCACTCGCTCTCTTTCTGTCTCTCAGCATGGTCCTTGCGCTGTTTTTCCCAGCACATCAGGGTGGCAGGGGAGCCCGTCTCTGCCGCCTCGACGTCTCCGGGCCTCAGCCATCACTAAGACAAGATGGCTGACCCTCGGAGGACAGATAAAGTCCTCCGTGGAGCAGCGTGAATGACATTACGTTGCAGGATACAAGCTCAATTGGTTGAAGGGGCAATGAAAGGAGATGGCATCGCCTGCGTTAATGCAATTTATGAAGAGCAATCCCTCCATTTTGGTGTAGAATAGAGAAAGATACAGCTTGCGTAAACACATTATGTTCTTATAACCTCACGTCTATGATGGATAACAGTGTGTGCTGACCATCATCAAGTACTAAAGATCCTAACCTTATATTCTGTTTCTCTTTTATTGTCACGCGCACTGAATGCATAATATCCCAAAGCAATGATCCAGTTGTCCACTGTCTCATCCAGCTGTGCTATCTGCGGAGAAGTCCCGGCTCGGTTGGAGAGAGGGGCTGGTGGCAGCCGGCGTGTGTGTGTGCCTCAGGAAAACTACGCAGCTCTGCAGTTCTTGAATACTGAGTGGAGAGTGGCCCAGAAATGAGCAGTCAAATCCAATTAAATTACTCAAATGAAATTGTACAATGGTTATGGAATACCTGATCGAATTACTCACATTCAGGGGATTTCGACAGCAACCAATTAGTTCAAAGTATAAAGTTCACACGCTCAAATTAACACCAGCAGAGGACAAGGCCTTTATTTGGGGGAAATGATACATCATAATTACATCACGTTGGAAAAATCTCAAATTATACCACATGCATTTAATAAGAAAATGGAAATGGTTAATAGGTCTTGATAAGACAAATCTAGCCCTATTAACAGCGCGGCGTGGTTAGCTTGGTAAAATTAAAGAGGAGGAGTTATTATTGTTCCAAAGGAGCTTAAGGGGTGATTGTTGCACAGGCGAAAGGCAGACCCGATCCGTCACGTCGAAACAACGGTAAAACCCGACATAAAAGAAAAAGAGATGGGAAGAATGTGCAGTCTGTAGTTAACTCCCTTCCTCTGGTAATTGAGATATGTCGAAGGGGCGGCCCGACAGTTAACAAGATTTAATTTGAAGTAGGAATTTCTTGTTGGAGTGGCAAAATTAGACACAATCATTCCCTCAGTAATGATGGAATTCTTTAGAAACTCCTGACTTAATTGTGTAAGGGACTTCCTGACCTTTTTTACATTTTAAATTTAGTTTCCCAAGGTGCCTTTCCAAGGTGAAACATGAGTAATGAGACACAAACTCAGCCTGTTAATTGACTTTCATCACATTTGGATCTGCAAGACCAACATATGCATTTCCCTCTTTTAAAAGTGAACCATTTTAGGTAATAAAGTTATTAATCTTGCCCACACAGTAATTATCTTTGTAATTATGCTGTAATTGCACATACATCAAGGCCAGCCTCATATAGCAAGCCGGCTGTATGATTCCCTCCTCGTCAGGTTGAGACATTACTCACAGAGAACCGAATGGAAGGAGACTTTCCCAGTTAAATTAGCATCATGAAATGGTTTTGTTTCAAAAGGCACAGCTCGGACACAACATTTTTGTTTCTCACGCTATTTAAACATCTGTATTCTTTAAAAGACTGGCATCCACTGGCTGCATTAGAGGAGCCTACTCAGAACTGACCTCTGCACAGATCTAAATCACTCGATTACAAGAAACCAAGCAAACGATCCCTCCCTTGCATCCCTGCTCGCGTAGATGGTATAGAGCCGCAGCAGCACCATAAACGGCGTTAACATGATAATGCTGCTTTAATTACCCTTTGGTCAGCCCACTTACAAACCTATTGCCGCAGCAGTCAATATCCCCAAAGATCCATTCATGCCTCGGCTGATGGTTAACTTGGGAGCCTTTGCTGAGTGCTTTAGCCTAATTGATATCCTTATTTAGCAATGAGCCAGTGGGAGTCGGAGGGGAGTTAAATGGAGCAGTTTACCAGGCAGAGAGCACAAGCTACACCGGATCCCCACCACCACCACGGCGTGCCACAGCCCCAATGATGATTTGCGCTGGGTCATTTGCTGTTTAAAGATGATTAATGCTACTTTTGTTTTGATTCCACTAATGATTGCTTTCAGCAACTGTTCTTTTCTTTCTCTCTTTTTATAGAAAACATGCATTGAGATTCAGAAATGCAACACATTACTTCAGCAAACACAATCAGTGGCACATTTTCCTCTCTCCCGATTCCTTTCACTTTTAATCCCTGATTTATTTCCATATATTGTAGCACATGAGACATAACTGGAAAATACCCACAACAGAGCTGCAGGAAATCACAGAACAAGAGGTATAACCAAACTGGCAAGAAGCAGCAACATGATAATCCATATCCAACAGGTCAAAGAAAGCCATCGGGAGCAATGGGGAAATCAGATTCTTCGTTTAAACTGGGTTTGTAGGTCTCTCGCTCCTTGGCGGGTCCCCAGATATGTCTCCCTTAACAACTCAAAGTAATTAGCAACGACCACATGCCAAAGGTAGGGTAGCTGCCGTATACAGAGTAGGCAGACCTTATCTTTAATTTGAGACAATGAGATGCTCTGTGGGGGCTTGAAGGGAGCTGGGAGCTACAAGGTATAGGCAACTAGGCTCCCCCCATCCCAAGGTCGCATCAGTGAGACGATCTTGTCTAGGGACAAAGGATGCCTTCTGTATGTACGCGCACATTATGAGTTTAATTAGACATTTTTGAAAGCACCCTATTTTTTGGCATAACCAAAGGCTGAGTGTTGGAAATAAGGCGTTTAAAATCTTTTTTTTTTAATTGTTGCTGGAGTGCGTCTGGACACACAACACTCCGTCTCACTGTTTCAAACTTTGTTTTTGAGCGATACCTCCAAAAGTCCTCCAGGGCTTCCCATTAGTCACAATGTTGAGCACAGAGCTCAGCAGCAAAATGGCCCCCAATCTCGGAAGAGCTCCGTCAGCCCATTCTTTATACTGTCAGGATGAAGAAGAGCATAAAAACTCAGAGTCAATAAAGTCATATGAAATGGCTGATATCGAAACACAGCGCGCCTCGGTGACTGATTAAGCGTCTAGGTCCAGTTGCGATGCTCTCGCATCTCAGAGGAGGAAAAGGAGGGAGGGTGCAGAGAATAATACAGAAACATTTGACGTTTTAGTACTTGATTTTCCTGAGTTTCTTACATCTCTGAGCCACAATGGCTGTAGTGGTATAAATATTGTCTTTAAGCTACTGGAAAATTATCATTTAGCTTTAATTGCAGTAATCAGCAGTCAGCTACGGATGGCATCTCAATAAAGACATCCAGTAAGAAAAGAATGGAATACACTGGGGCAATTCCAGTGGGTGCATTCTTGATATGGGTGAAAAATACACCCATTACTTTACTGTACTTCCTGTATATGGAAGTGTCTGAAAAGATTGTGGTGCCATTTTTTTCCTGGCAGTGAAGTCAATACTGACTCAGACAAAGACGCTGCGATGAGCAAAAGGAATGACAGAGATTAAAAATGAAAGACGCTGGCATTTATTTATTTTGTCCAAATTGAGGTTTTTTCACCTGCAGCATTTGACTTGTGTTTTCTGAGATGCTCTCTCGTCATTTGCTCAAACTGCACCTTAAACACACTTTATATCTGAGACAGACCACCATAAATTAAAAGGTCTTCCAAATGAATATGCCGACTCTGGTAAAAGTCGGCAATGTCACATTAAATTGGCCTCGGAATATTATCTCACATCATAAGTGGAGAAATGTTACGTCTATAAAACCTTACATTTATTCTGGGTAAAAAAAAATGACTGAGATTATATTGTTTTAATGAGCTGCAATAAAAAATTCCATCTGAGAAAGTTCAAAACCACAGCTATATATGAGATGTTCAGCTCTATCCCCACACAGTATTTGGACAGCATTAAACTTCTCTGAGTATCATGTCGAAACAATCTCTGTCAAGCTGCAGATCAAATTTGACATTAACACAGAAGCATTCCTGACGTGAGTGTACCACCAACCACCAACTTGACACAAATGTTTTTTGTGCATGCAGGAGGAGAAAGCAGAATGGGAGAAAGCGAGAGCGAGAGAGAACGCTGCTGTATTGGACAGACCGTGTTAAGATCAGTGCCCGGGGCTAGACAGGTTGCTATGCGCTCAAATGCTAATAAGCTTCCTGGCTCTCGGTGCAGGTCGGTTAGCCTGTACCGACTCGTCTTGACACTTCACACACATGCTGCCTTCCATCCTTTTTAATCATTTTTGATAGCCCTCCCTGGGATGCCATCCATTTAATTTGAAAGGGTTGAGCCACCCAAACATTTTCACCATCTTTAAATAGAGGTCTGCCTCAACATGCCTGTTGCATTGTGACCCGACAAGGTGAAGAGAAGTGGAGTAAACGGCTGTCATGGTTTAGGGGGGTAATATTAGGCCGACACTGGTCGTGGCTCATTGGGGGGGGGGTGATGCTGATGTCGGCAAATAGATGAGACAAGGGGGATTTTGAACATTACAGATGTGACTGTTTATTTCCTGCAAAACGAAATATATATATATATCCTTGTTTAGAAGCATATTTCTTTAGCAACATTTTCAGCAGTTCAAATTTCACTCAAAGCATCATAAGATCTTAAGAACGCAGCTACAATAAAATGGGAATGGAACATAATATATTGTAATTTTATCGTTTACAAAGAAAACATCCGAAACGTCTGCAATCCAAAAATACATAAACACTATGTGCATTACAGTTAAATATAATAAAGTCACTATAATGCACTAATTAATCATCCAAAATCATTTTTATTTTGAAAATAGGACTTGAGTTGTTCTCCTGGACTTTAGAAGCCGCTGCCTTACAATAGACTGTATAGATATATCTCATAGCGCCCTCTGAAAAACTGGCCTGCAGCCAACACAGCATGGTCAGAAATGAAGCCCAGCCATGCTGTATGATTCATAGACTAGAAATCACATATTTTATTGGAGTCTGAGAGATTTATTTACTGCCATCTCGGCGGACATGTAAGGGACACAATCACCGGGGGACCTCACCGTCCAATTTGCTAGTGTTCTCTTCTATAAACTATCAGTCAGGAGAAATGGGACAAATTCTACAGAAAATAATCATAAACAAACAGTTACATCGCATTTTGGAAATTGTCAGGAGACATTCTTGACGATGACTCTCCGCTCAGAGTCGAAGGCAGAAAAGCCCAAAAGGCAAGTGGGGTTGTCTGTGGACTGTGATATTTCCATGACTCTTAAGATAAAGGCATCTTACATTATTGGTTTAGACTGGCAATGAAAGAGAAAGAGAGTGAGGGAGGGGGGGAGAGACAGCATGTACGTATAACGGGGGGGTGAGAGAGAGAGAGAGACATAGAGACAGAGAGAAAGAATGTTCAAATATATTGCATCTTAGCAGAAGCACAGGCAGCTTTGAGCTTCTTCTATGCGAAACAGCTGGAGCTCCCCATGAGAAACCGCAGCGAGCTCCGCAGCGAGCTCCGCAGCGAGCCTGCTCGTCGGCGCCTGACAGCGACCCATCCACCCTCACACCCTCTGCGCTCCAGTCTCACCCTGTGCAATATGTACAGTAAAACCATCATTTACTCAAGTCTAATTTATTTGGGGTGTATTTGCATGCGGCGAGGCACGTGTTTATGAAAGTGCAAACAGATTCACAGAATTGCTGCACATGCTTTCATCAGAGGAAGAAAAGGGAGAAAAAGCAGCTGTGATGGAAAGGAAGAATTGACATAATTATTAATTAGTCGATATTACTGAATGGAAAATAATCTGTCTTTCGTTTCCTTCCTAGAAAGAAAGCAGCCAAGATGAAGCTAAGCTAAACAACACCAGGCAGTTAATCTCCACTCCCATACAGTTCAGATGCTGATAATGTCCACGGGTCTTAAGCCAGCAAGCAGGCCCACGTTTTTTAGATTTACTTGTTTGCTGTTGTTTGCCGTCTATAAGTGGTCTTTTATTAAAGCCAGCCATCTTCCATAGAGGCCTAATGCATTTCACTACTCCAATGCTAATGATGGCAAGGAGAACGCATTATTTTTGTCTTAGTTTCATTTCCCTTTGAGCCTGAAATGGCGACAAACTGTCTTGTAGCTATTAGTTTTAACTTGCCTCAGACACGCCACCCGCAACCCTCCAAACAAAGAGAGTCAAATAACAACGGAAATATTTTCACTTATCAGGAGCAAAGTGTTAAGAGAAGACAGACAGCACAACCTTCAGTGGGGGGGGGGGAGTGTCACTGAAATGAAAATTTGTGGGCAGAAGACTGTCAGGAAATAAAACTTGAAGCAAATAAACCAGCGATGTTCTTATATCTGACACTAGGTGCCTTTTAGAATGTGTGTGTTAACATCTTATCATACTTCAGCTTTTGAGCACTAGTGTGTCACAAAGCCTGCTGTGGTACGTCATACTTGTTAGTGTTTTTGGCGCTGACTGTATTTGAATGCATCTGTAGGAAAATTATCCACTCAGTAATTTAGTGATATATGTGATAAACACAACTGTTTTTCATGTGTGTGTGTGTGTGTGCTGTCTGAGGACTCCCTGCTGACCTGCTGCTTGCCTACAGGCAGCCAGAGTGGAACTGGCCATATTGCTGTTCTTACCCTGCCATCTGCTGGCTCACATCATTCTAGGCTCAAATTGCAAGAGGTCCAGTGAATCGTTTCTCCTCCCCTGCTGAGTCACAGGACCCGAACTGTAACCCCTAAATTCATTAAATAGAAAATAAATAGCTATAAATATATTTACAAAAACTTCAGAAAATGGGTAACCAACAAGAATCAGGAGTCCACTGACCTTTCCTATAGCAAAAAAAAAAAATTGATGATCAGTTTTATTTTATTCCTTTTATGTCAAACGGTTTCATAGTCCAGCTCTAAGCTTCTTGATGTCCCGATTTGGCTTGCAGTCCAGTCCACCAGTTTGTGGTCCCCTGTGTCAGGCCCTACATCCAGAGAGAGAGAGAGAGAGGCAGAGGGAGTAGAGGGAACCAAAGGGCGGACAATTGTTATCGAAAAATAAGTATGGTGTTTGAAAGGGATTTTAATTGAGGCATTTGTTATATTTGAAAAGGTGAAGTCCGCAGGGGATGGAGGGAGAGCAGCAGCCACCCTATTCATATCCTCAGACATTCATGAAGAATGGCATCTTTTGACTTTCCCTTTTAAAACCGTGCAACCTTAAATGGCCTAAATAAAGAGGAGGGGAGGCAGACGGTGGTAATTCCCTGCACCTGGGGGGTGAGGATGGGGGGGTACCACCAGAGGACAGGACAGAGGGATACAGCTGAGGACTCCCGTTAATATCCAGGGATAGTTCATCCACCAAATGTCCTCTTTACCAGACCCTGATTGGGATAAATTGGGATGTCAATCATGTCCCCTTCTATTTGCCACCTTTGGTTTTCATGTCTTTGATCCACTAACGTCTTTCTGTCCTCTTGCATCCATGTCTGAATTGATGCCGATCATCTGATTTCTTCCTTGTGTGATTTCCTGTCTTGTGCAGCTTTTGCTGTGACTAAGAGATGAAGTCTTCCTGTATTATTAAGAAAAAAGTTTTATCCACACGCTTTGGGAAAAACCCTGCAGGCGCCGCTCTGCGACAGCATCCTTGATGATTTATGCAATGTAACTGCGACCAAGGCGGCGTTTTTGATGATGAAGTTATAAAACTTTGTTATAAGTTCCATACTCACTCCCATTTATCATCAGCTTTCATTTTTCCCTGTCAGAATATCTACATTATCATGCAGCGTCTGTGAGAACTCATTAGATAAGACACAGGAATGCTGTAAAGGTTATTGGCAGACACTTGTTGATTGAAAAAAATGGCTATTTTGTTCTTGTTCATTCTTGATGGATGAATTAAGATATTATCCCAGCAGGAAAAAGAAAGCGGTGCCAACAATCTCAAAGAGGTTGACTGCTCAGTAATTGCAAGGCTCCAAGACGTTTCTGCTTGCTCACTCCTGATTGGGTGGAGGAGGCCCATTTAATTAACGTTTGCGAGATGCTGTCAGTAATCCCATGCTTGATTATTTGGCTTCAATAATGCTACTTGACATTCCATGTTGGATGAGATGCAGCATGTTCAGCCCCATCACTGAGGTTTGACTGCTTAAGTGGTGCGGTGTCAAACGGAGGGTGAATGAAATAATGACAGGCGCAGATTAGAAGATCTGCAGAGGATTCTGGGAAATAAATAAAATAAAATGTGCGTATGCATCAATGGAAAAATGGCACATGCTATCAATGCACACATGCGTGCAAAGACAGACATAGTGAACGAATATGCACACACACACGTATGCCCTGATCTGAAATCCTTTATAACATGCTGATCGGTTATTCAGTTATTCATGTAGCTTCTCATCAACAACGACAAAATATAATATATATATATTCCAAACAAAGGTGGTGATTGTCTGGTTAAAATTTAAATTAATGCTGCTTGACTTTTATTTTTTTTGCTACTATACAGTTATGTGTTGAGAATTCTGTTCTGTTCACTCCTGAACAAAAGCCAGACGCACCCATACTTCCTGCATTCCTCGCTGTCGGAGCGCATACCTAATTATTATCAAAATGTTATACAATCACAGAGACGCAAAGTGTGCACATATTAGACTTAAATGAATACACTGTATGCATGCAGAGACTTGGATACTGCTCAGATCAACCCTTCAATAATGGAATTGTCAGTTGTCACCCATAATGTACAGTGCATACTTGTATTTATTTGCAGGGACTTTAGTTGTATTTATTTAACACACAAATAACAATAACATCACACCTACATCCCAACGCCACATTCATTTGTCTTAAAGGCACTTTTCTAATATCTGAGCGTACGTTCTGAGCAAGTGACCAAGTTGAGGTGTGATCTGTTATTTAGACAGCTTGGATGCAATTCCTCACAGCCGGAAATTTCCCCTGGGGCGCCCTACCATTCCTCACTGTCATGGATTTGAATCTTTTTAGCAATGAACTCTTACAATCACTGAACATTCATCAACCTACCGAGCTAGCTACCTCAATGCTGTATGGAGATCAGAACTATACGGGGCCGACTGGTGCAGAGGGAATCACCAAGTAACGCTGCTGCAAAAGCACTTTTATGTTTTATATTCAGAGAGGGCACTTGTTTTCTTGTGTGGTCTTTTATCTTACTGTGCTTTGGGATTTTAATATTGAATTTAAGTGGATTATTGATATGTTCAATGATTTCATTTGAAATGTTAATATTATCTGCAATGAACTGGCGGCTTGTACAGGGTGTACCCTGCCTCTCACCCCGAGACTACTGGGAAAGGCTCCAGCAATACCCGTGACCCGGACTACGGATAAAGCGGTCAGGAAAATGAGTAAATTAATGTTGATATTATAAAGACATATTAGCAGCCTTTGTGGATTAACCATACCCAGAATAGCATTACTTTGGTCCAACGTTGGTAATAAATTAAAAGAGGTTAACTCAAGAAGGTTTTCACCATAAAATAGTCACACATTGTTATGTAAAATTCACATAACTATTAAGGGATGCAAATACCATTCAGAAAAAATTCAATACGTTTCAGTTTAAAATGAACGGCAGATAAAATGAGTTCATAAATGATAGAATAACAACACTATCACTGGGTCACACATGCCTACGTATGTGCACGTATTACATCATTTCTGTGTGTACTGTCAGCAGTATGTGATGTGATGAAGCACAGGGCTCCTCAAAATCGTTAATCTCCGAAAGTAATTTAGGATTGTCTTTTCATTGGTGCCCACTGTAGCTGCAGTGACTTATAACCACCATGAGTGTGTGTGCGTGTGTGTGTTATATATATATATATTGTATACTGCGGCTTTCCCTTCATGAATAAAAGACCCTGTCTCTAAGGTGACAGGATTTGCCCCCCTCCATGGCACTCCCTCTCGCACCCTCCAGTCCCTTGTGTTACTCACTTGTAGAAGTCCCTTAACACTAACCCAGAAAGCATAAATATATTATAATCTCATCACCTGTCCATTTATACAGGTGTCACCCTGCCTCGCAACTTGATTTCCAGAAGGGCAGCCGTTTTTCCTGTGGCAGCGGTTGAAGTCACACCATTATTATCAGGCAGAATGTATTCATGATAGCAGCGGTCCGAGTGCCCCGTGGGCTTTGTAATATAATACTAGACCTCTTTATCAAATTTAACAGTTTATTGGAAACAGCTTGTACACATGATTTAGGCACAGGATGGTACGGCACGGCTCCGGGTGTCCGAGCACGCCTCACCCACACACACTCCTATTATGCTCATACATACACATAATATGAAAACCTGCAAAACCCACCACGCAGTGACACTCACACACACACGCATTTAATCACACATCTCCCTCCTCCTGCATCACCTCTCCTCCTCTGCCCTTCGTATCGAATGCAAACCTCTCGTTGGATGAGGCAGCAGTTTTTCTGCGTGACTCGGCAAATGGACTTTATGCCCCGCAACCAGATTTAAGCAATTGGTTACTGAATGGGAGCTGTCCTGCTATCTCATTCATGTATACAGTATATATATATATATATATATATATATATATATAAATGGATAGCGATGTGAATGAATGCAGTGACACTATGCAAGCAGGCCTATCTGCAGAATAAATGTCTTCTTTATACTGCGACTAAATAATATACGTATGATGAATATGGAATCCTCTAAATCTTGAAATTCATCAAGAAGCATTGTGTCCATTTTTGATATTGTTTTTTTTTTTTTTGTTGAAGTGGAAAAATTAAAGATAAAACACCATTCTCAACATGTGATTCTTCGATTGAGGAAGATGGCTCATTCATACTCTGTGCCTTTAAAGATTCCAGGAACTAAGAAAAAATATGATGCAACAAAATTCAGTGTCACAACATCCTCATAATAACAAGACTTCTTTTCCTTTTTAAGATCTCCCATGGGGATGATAAATAGAAACCATCAGTTGGCCGCCTAATGATTTAAAGGGATGGTCAGAGGTCATATGCAGGCTATTAATGATCCCTTTTAACAAAAAGCATGTGCAGGATCCCTCCAATCAGAGCACGTCTAAGAGTCACCGGGGGCCTTGAGAAGAAGATCTGTCTGGTTAAGGTTAGACTGAGGAAGAGCCGAGGCAGAGCAATCTGCTCTGATTGATCTCTGTGTCCACACATGTGTGTCTGTGTGTACAGCACGTGTATTATACTTTTATTACACATCACGGCTTTTTCACATTATCAAAATTGCGGTAACATGCTAGTTTGTGTGTTTTATTTTATCTGAGCAAACTTAGAGACAGGGCTAGGGTTAGCGTTAGGGTTAGCAATGAAGGTTGTTGCTTTGACAAGATTGATATATTTTGAAGTTATCAAAGAAAACTACAATGCAATGAAGCAAGATGCATCTTCAGATGGAAACAAGTTATCTTTTACATTTATTAATTTTGTATGACACTTTTTTGGATGCACTTCTCCGAGAGAAAAAGAGTTTTCGTTTTAAAAATAGCCTGAAAATCACTGGAGATCCAGATTTTCCCAACACTATCGCCTCTGGGTGTAGCTGTTAACATTCTACGCTGCACGTATTCATTGTAAGAATTGCCAAATTCAAAACACTGACTCCAAATGTTATCGGCGCGTCACGGCTTAGAGGTTTCAGTGCATTTAGCTACGTTTAAGTCAGAGCATTCATTAATCCTTTCAGCCATTTCCGCCCTCGACGGTGCCGGATGTACGACGGAGGTCATCAGTGCAGAAAGGAATAAGCTTGGAGCCCCGCTGACCCGAGCCCACCGTCTGTCAAATGCAATGTTTTGCCTTTATGCTCCTCATCTGTGATATTTGTTTTTCTTCAACTATTTTTGCACCTTTTCTGTTCCAATCTTGTATTCTATTCATTATTACTCTGACTAAAGCTCCCATTGGTCCTGTGGAAGTTAATGATGGGAGCCAGGCTGTTGGGAGGTTGAGGAGCTTTTTTTTTTTTCTAAAATACTGGATGCACCAAGTCTGACAAAACCACTGAACATTGTCTTCTGTGATACGATGTGGACAGAAGTTCTGCTAGGCAAATCGTTTATCAGCCAGGTTTGGCACGCACATGTTAAAATGAAAGAATGTAGGTTGCACACGCTTAGTTTAGTGTAGCCAACGCTGTTTGTTGCATAGAAATGTATAAACCTCGTCCATTTAGCACCACAGCTCTAATGGTCTATTATGATAATTTAATTGAACATATTTCTTCAACCCCCGGACAAGCTATTATATGGCGCATGAGCTGGCATGTTTGCCTTTTCACAAAGTGACCTCTGAAATAACTCTGAATGCACAGTTTAGTCTCACATTCCCAATTTGCTTTAATGAGCCAGTTCAAGCTGTCAGCCACGGAGAGAAAGGAGCTCTGATGGCTGTCAGTCTGTGGCGAGAAGAGGGGAAGAATGGGAATGAATGGATAGAGAGAAGAACGGGAAGAAAAGAGAGAGGTTTAAGGAGGTGGAGAGAGGTCAGGCACAGATTACACTGGTAGTCACTAGAGCTTCGGGCAGAAAAGAGGAGAGACGAGACGAGTACAAGGAGGAACCCTACTGTTGACGGCTGGTGTTCATGAAAGAAAATCATCTTAAAAACTCTGCCGATATTTAGACTCTTTATTAACATGAGAATATACGTAGAGATTACAGCCATTCGGATCATGAAAGAGGGGCAATTACACAAAATGTGCAGAACTAAATGGCAGAGGAAGACAAAGCCTGTGAGGCGTAATAAATCTACATATCACTTTAAATTCACCTTAACATATCTTAATGACTTAATCAATGACCGAAACAATGTCATTCTCATAAAAAGTGGAATTCCCTATGTTTTTGACAATTTGGAAGAGGGGACCTTTAGTACGTGGCTATTAACAAGTAATCACAAGAGGTGTAATAATGAAGAATGCCCTTCATTTTTTGCAAAGGGCAAGGTAGACACCGGTGTCCAGCCCTCGTCTTCAGAGGAAAATATGGAGGGAACTTAGGCGTTTGATGATGCGTTTAATTCACACAGGAATACATTAATATGATAGTCAGTGGAGCGACAAAGCCCTCAAGTAAGGTTCTCTCATTAGTATGTTTCTCTATTTCTTTTTTTAATTATTCAACAAAAAAACGAGGCGCCTCATGATAGATGCATTGGCTCTGTCAAGAGGGAATGATTTGATTTTGTATTCTCATTTGTGTGTGTGTGTGCGCACAAAAAAGTGCCTCTAATAAGTATTGACTCTGCAGCGTGAGTCAAAGAATGGGGAGTATTTTAATGCTGTACTTATTTTCTTCTGTCCACTTATGTTGTTGTGTGTTTGAGTGTCACGAATTTGCAAGGCCCCACAAAATACGTGAAATTACAGTATTCATTATGAGCAAAAGCAGCACCTCAATTGTAAAACAGGGAAGTGGAATATATAAAGTTGTTCACACCCTTCTGTTTGTCTGACTTCAGAAGCGTACCTTTTAGCGTGCATCATTCTGAAATCATCGAGTGGCTATTATTTCTCTTTGGTATTGTCACGACGAGTTGAAGAGTCTTTCGTCACACTAGTAAGGCAAACATCTCATCGGCACACATGGGGGGGGGGGGGGTTTGTCTCCGGGGCTTCTGGGACGCTTGAGATGGCTGCACGAAGATGAATAATTAGTAACGATGTTGCTGCACTGAACTGTTTAAGAGAGAAACATCTGTATTTGGAGCAGAGCACTGCAGCAGCAGAGCAAACAGTCGCTGCTTCTGTTTGTTTGCACTGCATTTCACAGCTTATCCTGCGCAAGAGTTGTAAACAACAAGCGCAGTCACAAAACATGCATTCCATGTATTTTATCTTCTTATCGGGGCAATAACTCCAAGTGTGTGTTTATTTTTTAATTGTTTTTAAGGCTTTCATCGCCGTGCAATTGGTCCTTGATTCCCATTATTGTTTCCTCTTAATTTTCCCCGACACATTTAACTACACTGGCTTCCACCACTTTGACTCGAGGTAAGCGCCAACCTCCTGCAAAAGGTTAGGCAGGTAAGTCATTGCTTGATTAGGCCGTCTCTGCAATTAATCATGATTGAATGCACACCCTCACAGAGTGATCATGTAGGAATGATGATTAATGAAAGCGTTAGCTATTGCTCACATTGCACTTCTCATTGGGCGGTGGGCTGGGTTGTCAGGGAGCGGCTTGCAAGTAACTCTTCAGTTGCAACTGTGATCATGATTGCGCACTCTCAAATTAAGGTCGAAGCTCCTGCGAGTTCATTCCTTTTTGTTGTTTTTGACATCTTTTTTCCTCTTTGAAAATCCAGCTGCAAGTCAGGCGGATGCGATTTCTGAGAAGGCACACACGCGTCGAAATGCAGGTGCAAGGTCAAGAGGATTGCAACTCACCTTGTGGGCATGCAGGGAGGTGTGTGACATACTTGGGTGTCAGTGATTGTTGAATCAATTAAATTGCTGAACTTGGCAAAAGATCAATCGTTCCAGGGAGGTGATCTCAGCTCCAACTGGTGACATATTGAGATGGTAACCTATGACAATATTAATCATGAGCACAACAGCAGGCTAATTCCCACATGTAATTAGTCTACATTTTAATTCATCTAAAATTAGCACTTTTCTAAACTTGTTTAATTATGTACTTACACTTAATTATGTTCCCCCCGCCCCCCAACACCTCCTTCCCCGCTTTGTTTTCAGCACCACAGATGGAAAAACATATTTATTTTTAGGGAAGAGGAGATAAAATAAAAGCTCCACCTGGGAAAGGAGCGGCAGGTCTCTGCTGAGTTGAGCTGCGTCTGGTAGGAATTTACTGGATTAGCTCAGTCACAAAATGTGAGATGAACCACATTGTCAATCACCCTCAGGGCAGAGCAAGGGAGGAAGAGCTGTCAATCATAGCGAGTCTTCAATCGTCCCATTCACATCGCCTCCTGGAATCAGTCTCTCCTGCTGACTGCTCTTTGACATTTAACGCACTGGGGCCACGGGGATGGAGAGGGGGAAAAACATCCTCAGATACTCCCCTTTTCTTTCTGTCTCTCCGTCTCTGTCTGTCCCCAATCTCTGTACTTTCAGAGTGTCGGATGTGCGTGTTTATAATAATGGCACTGTTCATTTAGCATGAGACAATGCAATAGTAGTGAGAAATAGCTGTAAAGCAGACAAAAAGTTATGGTGACTCTTAAAGTGCAATGGCAACTGGCAGCAATGTGGAGTGTGTCATAAAAACAGAATTCATTGGGCCTGAAAAGCACTCCAGAGTTATGCACTGTTTTCATTCTGATTATTGGGCTGGAAACACATGACATCCTTGAACAGTTTCTCTTCAGGACACATTGCGAGACCATCAATAAAATCTGCAAAAAGCTCAAACAATGAATGCTTGCAATTTGCCAATCCAATCCACCTTAAAGAGGTAAAAATATTTTTTTTAAAAGCAGCCAGCATCTGAAATACTGATAATCTGCCAAACAGATAATACCACCCTTCTCTGAAAGATGGTGCAGGATGAAAAATCCAGTAGTTTCGTGTCATTTTTATATGTTTTTGCTCCCCTTGTTTGTATTCTGGGGCCGCCGCCTGGCTCTGAGTGAGGCATACAGAGTCATTGCTCTTTTGGCTCCAGCCCTGACACCTTGTGCCCTCAAGTGCGGACTCCTTAGCCGCGATCTGATCAGCATCTTTATAGTTTATCAGCCTTGGGGTTCAATTTTGGCTTGGATGCTTTTACAAATGAACGCAATCACTGGTGAGCCTTCGCATCCTGATTGCATTGAGAGAAGCGGGTGGAGGAAAGTTTAGTGGATTACAGTGCCACTTGAGGATGGAGCACAACACACCGAGAGGCCGCCTGTACCCCCTCCCCACGCTGGCTATTGGCACTCGCCGCTTGTACTCTGTCTTATTTGACTAAAATAATATAATTGTCTCCCATCTTATTGCTTGTAAAGCCGTCTTCTGTCTGCAGGCGATGTTTGTGATCAATGCACTACCTAACAGAATCAATTCTTCCAGGAATACCTTGCGTGTGTGAAATGATTCCAGGCAGCTGCTGCATAAGACGGAGCTGGAAGTGGAATCCTGTGATACTAGGATTAGTTTAGCGACTAGGACCCTCCAGTTTATACTGAATAGTGTGGCTCTTTTCCCATTTCTCATGATGCTCACTGTGTGTGTGTGTGTGTGTGTGTGTGTGTGTGTGTGTGTATAAAACAGGCTTCGTGGGTATCACATTCACCAGCTCTGTGCATCATCCCCAAACATCTTATAAGCAGTTTATTCCATTTGCAACTGCTACCATATCGGTCCCCTTGAGATTTTTTCAACTGTGTAGGAAAATGGTAATAAATGTCATGTCATCTGTTTGTTAATCTAAAACAGATTTTCCTGTATTTTACAAGACAAAAAGTAATTTGTTCTTATCACATCAGGTTTGTGTTTATCATCTGTAAAAAGTGTCATTTCTGTATAAAAGCTTGCCTTTATGCACTGGCAGTCAAATACCCAATGTATACCCAATACCCAATACCCAATGCAATCATTATAATTTAAAGTAATCATTTCGCTGTACTTCAACTGCAGCGTCCATCAGTCTACATCAAAGGAGAATGAATGAGTTTGGGATCCACTCCCAGTTTTGCCTGCTTGATCCCAACGTGCACCCATCCTCTAACTCTGCAACTAAACAATGATATCAAAAGTGAATTATAGAAGATCTCTGGTGTGGATCAAGGAAAGAAGTAATATGCCAAATAAACTATTACAGAGAATTGAGGGCTAGGATCAAGCCAAAGGGCACTTTTGGGAGGACAGTTTGTAACTGTGGTAAGTATGTTTGATCAAATCGGCTGTGTTTTTTTTTTTTTTTTTGCTGTTGTTTGTTTTTTATTTACCATAGTAATACGAGAACGTCACGTAAAAGACATGAGAATACAGGCATGACTGACATTTTGTACTTGTTGTAATATGGTGTAAAATATTGGCTCGGAGAGCAGTATCTGGCTTAATAAGCATAAAGCATTTCCCAGGAAGTACAATTGCATATTGAGTTACTTTGCCCTGCTGGAAAAAGGCCATGCTATGCAAATTCAGTCACAGCAATTGTCACTCGGTTGTTTAGTCCAGTGGTTTAATTCGATTTTGAGGGAAAACAGCAAAGCCAAATGTTATCTTTTGCTAACATTGCTGCCATGATTGAGTTTTGCGTTATTGCATTTGTGACTTGAGTTCAGTCTGTTGCTCTGCACTTCCAGGCTTTACCTGAAAACTTCTCAAGCATCGAGATGTCGAGTCCAAAATCCTTTCATTTCCTTTGTAAATCACATGTCATGTTCCATATTAGGTGGATATAAGATGTATGTGCCTTTGTATACCTTAGATCAGGCCAAGAGATTTCAGCCTCCCCCTTTCTCCTGCCGTTTCTTCTCTTCTTGATGCTTGTTGTGTCCTTTTCTCTCTCTCTCTCGCTCTCGCTCCGCTCCCCCTCTTTCTCCTCTCCCTCGTCGGTGCTCTGCTTCGCCAGCCTCAGTCCATTCTTTGGGTAGCACAGGAAGTCAAACTGTAACACAGAGTTCACTTGTAATTGGCCACGGTCACGCTAACCAAACAGGAAGGAATCTGTAACTGATTAGAATTCTACCTCCTGCAATAATAGTACCCCACCACCACCACCCGACCCCCACAAAATTAATTACATTCAGGGGTCTATTCCGACTATTGGTTTTCCTGTTTTGAACCTCCATTACAAAAAAACAAAAACAAAAAAAACAATCCCAAGACAATGCAACCAAGCTAGTTTTTCAATTACAGAGACAGACCACATCAAAAGCAGTGAGGAAGCGCAGGCAGACAGTCGTCTATCCATCTCTTCGTCCAGACAGGCCGCTACTGGCTGCACAACTCAGCCTGCAAACACACACACACACACACAGTAAATGCTCTGAAATGCGCTTTTTATTATTATTTTGCCATTGATTTTTAGGTAAACAGACAACTCAATCCACTCGATCCCTAAAATACAAGATAAATCCTTTTTTTATTGTTTCTTGTAATTTTGATATGATACGAAAATAATGTCAAGAATTCAGTCTTTTTTTCTCCCAAGGCTTTGACTTTTGATGATTTATCATAAAAAGCACTCAACATTAAAGTGCAATTCCATCATAGTTCACATTTGACTCACCATTCTAGTAATTAAATATGAACCTTGATGTATTCCAAACGCATTTCGGTTTGAACGTACATGCTTTAATGCAGACTGAGCTGTAAATTAAAGCACAGCTTTGCAGTGCCAGCTGGAAACAACTGTTGTCCACTACTTTACCCTCTCTGCAGAAATGTTCAAAACATATCTCCTCGTGTGAACGCTGCCCACCGGTAATCGCATTGATGGCGCGTTTCAAACAAGTGTGTTGCTTGATGTGACATATTCATTTCGCAAATGAGGTTAAGCATACAAGAACAGCGGGATGCTGCTGCGGTGCGCCCGAGATGTCTAAAATACTGCCGTGTTCAGCACCTTTTTAAATATGAAATGGAAATAAAACTGAAGAGATGCATTTCATCTCATCTTCAGCGAGAGCCAGGGCTGCTTCTAAAATAAATGAATGCTTTGCAATGTTTTTGATGTCCTATATTTAAATTTGTACGGTTACTTACATTACTCCTACTTGCCGGGTCTTGGAACTAATCCGATTGATATGGAAATGGGGTGCTGTGTTTCATGACAGACTGAGAGAGAGAGAGAGAGAGAGAGAGAATTCCCAGGTTTGCTCCTACTCAAAATGTGCTGAAAGCAGATTTTCAGAATCCTTTGGCTTCACGGTATTGGTTAGGGGATTACACAAACCACTTAAAGCTTGACAAAGAGCCGCTCTTTTCAATCAACAAAAAAGTCCTTCATGCTGGACACGTTTAACCAACTGGAGAGGTTAATCAAGGGCAAATTAAGGCATGGTATCTGATACCATAATACAAAGGATCACATATGATGCTCACAATTTAAACTTTTACATTTGTCAACTCAAGTTGTCTTTCTATTTTAGCACTTTCAATATCATTGGGAATGGCTAGAAATGTGACTTAAAGGTCAAATTATTGTAATAGAGAACACAGAATTTGGACGTTTCATACCAATATTATAAGTAAAAAAAGGCTTTGTGTTGCAACTTTGAAAAATACAGTTGAATAATTTCTGCACTTTTTACAGCCGTATCGAATAACTTTATTGGAATAAGATTAAATATAATATAATAATATATAATATCATATAATATAATACATATATTGATAATTGTCATTAGGTTGTTCATAAGCCAGAGAAAACTGATCATATCTGGGGGGGTTTCAAGAAACTTAAAATCATATTCTATTTACTATAATTTATTTCAGATATCGTACTATATAATACAATATAAAATGATATTTCTTTCGGTAAAACATTTTTCATAATATTCACATGCAATACTGTAGAACACATACAAGCTCAAAACTGCAATTTCCTCTATAGTTTAACTTCCACTGTGATTAAAACATCTGTCAGAGAAGCAGCAGCAATGTTTCCTGAAACGCCGTAACATAATTGACATTTGTGCTCTGCAGTCAAGCCAGCATCAGCTTCATGTTCTCTACTTCAACAAATCCTTATCTGTTGCAACTCTTCTTTTAAACTTAAACAGCATTTAAATTCATCACTTACCAATTCCTTTCTTTAGCTGGACAAGCCATTCAAGCGTGTGTTGTCTGTCATTGGGTTTGAAAATTGGGGAATGGGCTGGAAATTGGAACCACCGAGAATGGCGTCCTGGAAAAAAAGGAAATCAAAGTTAAATGAGATCATGCATGCCAAGAGAATGTTTAACCAAAGGGCAAAAAGGAAGCTGGAGATAACGGAGAAGAGAAAACGGCTTAGTGTTGTGTTGCTGCAGTCTGTTTGGAGTTGTTTAAAGCTTGTGTATATTTGGAGGTGACGGGGGCACGGGGGTTGTTTTCAGTCCATATTAAAGTGTCATTTTATACATCTTAAATAAAATACTGTGTAGCTGCATCTGTAAATGGCAATGCAATTATGTCAAGAATATAAATGTGCATGAGAGTGAGTGAGTTGTTTCCCCCACAAAGGATTGTGAGCATGCAGGGTAGTACTTACCATTCTTGCTAAAGGTGTGCATGTGCAGGTGTGCACATAGGTGACGACAGGTGTTGCAAAAGTCCATCCCATAATGCAGTGTCTGCTAACCGTTTGAAGTGGTTCACCACAACCAATTAATCTTGAACCAGTGATTGCACTTAGCTCCATTGATGCAGAGTTCCTATGACAAGTTCACTTCAAAAGGCTGGAATCCTGCCCCACCCATGGGGAGCCTGTGGTTCGAGCACTGACAGGCAGATGCTCAGTTTTAAGATGAGTCAGATGACTCTGGAGTACCGGGGCGGAGGGTGAGGGTTTTACTTTGTGTTCATTGCAATTTTCCCAGATTCGTGAAACACATTTGCAAGCTTGCCACAGAAGTGAGGTGACTTATGAACAGTATTTAGGGATAAACAAGTCATTTTTAGCCTGTAATTAAGTGAAATAGGTGCATGCACAAACAAGAGGAAGGTTTGAAGGAAAGAGAGGAAACCCTTAAATGTGTTTGATGCACACTGCAATCTGTCATCGCAAAGATTTAAAAAAAAGGAACTGAAAATGGTTTGGTCAAATCTGATGTGGAATTAAAATGTGTTGAGAACGAGAGCCGCGTGTAATCCTTCATCCAACGGCCTGTCAGATGATTTACAATCGTTGCGTTTGTTTATGGGCTGTCTTCTCTGCTGGAATCAGGGATCCTTGTTGTAAATGCTGCCTGGCAGACAGGCTGGAATGAAGCCTGTCTGGATTATGTTTATTTAATTTAAGTGAGCATTTATCCTCCCAGGTATATGCTGCCAGTGCATAGCTTCTGTGTAAAGAAGCTGACTGGTCACGGGGGGGTTACGGTTTCTTCAGGTGCTGTTCACAAGAGTGCACTGAGAGGGGAACATCCAGCCAGTCTACACATGTCATGGTCAGGAGACGCATTCTTCCGAGACATGAAGGGAGAGGTGGAGTCAGCGAGAGACCTCGTTCACATGTGCCTTGATGTGGCTCTGCAGAGCTTCACAACAAAGCATGTCAAAGATCAGAGACACAAAACACCAGAAAACCAATGAAAGCATTTTATCATCGCATAAATAAAGGGATTAATCTTTGCACTGAAATTGTGCATTTGTTGATGTTGACATACTTACATAATTTCCTGCGATGCAGTGTTTTTGCCGATTGATCTGATTTTCAAAGAGATTTTTAGGCACTAAAAAAGACGCACCTGGTTGAAATAAAAATGAAGTTGTCAGTTTTACACAGGGTGATGTCATGTGAACGGAATACCTGTGGGTGTGTGCCTTCTTTCCACTGAATCAGTTGGCGCTGTGCTTTATTTTTTTCTTAATTCTCATTGCCATGAGACACTTCAGGAAGAATATCAACCCACAAGCAATATTTCCAACAAGCAAAAACTAGTTCAAAGACTTTCCACTCACTTCCACCCAATCTTCAACATACTGTGCTGGCATCTCGTCAATTTCCAATTTGGTATGACTTTAACAAGATTTTGAACTGACTTTGCTGCAATGTTGGCGCCCCCCAGGCCAGACAATCATAAAATCATCATGTGCATTTTCTACATGAAAATTAGGTTTTATTGTGGTGAATGATTACAATGTGAGTGTGAAATCAGAAAAGTCAAACTTTAGTAATGTTTCAGAAATTTAGGCTGCATAATTTATGTTTTGTGTGATCATAAAGGACGATTGCTGTTTCTGTGTCAGGGGATGTTGAAGAAATATTTTTTGACATATTTTAAAATATGACTGTTTTAATTCTGAGCATTTTTTATTTTAATTTGTCAGGAACACTCATAAAAGTATTCCATATCTGTTAACAACATGAATCAGCTTAATGGAAAATGAGAAATCACTTGATCGGCAGCAAATCTACTGCAAAGGTTAATTTGTGAAGGTATTTAACTTGTATGCTAAGCACTGGCTAGCTTGGTCTTTATGCTGTGCATAAATCACCTTCAAGTTCCTGAAAAAAAACCCAGGCCTGACTTGTTTATCACCACCACCACGGCGTACCTGAACATTCTAGAGTGACGTTTCTTTCTTTTTTATATTCGGTATCTTAAATTCTGAACTGGAGAGAGATATTATAAAAGAAAAACGTTCCAGCCCGTGTGCAAAGCTGACGTCCAGTTTCCTGAGTGATCTTTTCCTCCATAGACATAGGACTAATATCTGAGGGTGGAGGGTTAGGGGGGGGTGGGGGGGGGGGGCATGTCTCTTTGAAGGGAAGGGCTTATGGCAAAGTCACTATAATTTGATTTCACCCTTTTATCATTGAGCATTGATAAGGGATTCAGTAGCCACAGTTAACTGGAGAAATATTATAATGAAAGGAGTTTTATTTTCACCATTATTCATGACAATAGCAATGTAATGTTCTCCCATTGTGTTGGTGCACGTGAGAGGACGCACCAAGAGAAAGGCGCGGGTACTTATTAAGGAAACAGCACTGTGATGAATGTGTGAGAACAACTCAAACTGAATCTAAACTGCGTTACATGTTGTTTTGAATATACCCCTCTGACATGCCCATCTTTAATCTACTATCAGGCGCAGGCAGCAGAATTGCTTTAGTCTCAAAATTCAGACCTGTGAAGGTGGAGAGAGAGAGGGGGGGGGGGGGGGGGGGGGCTTTAAAATACTGTCTTTGAGAAATGCAAAATTTATGAAGACCCCCCTCACATCTCAGCTTGATTTATGTGAAATAATAATACACTATTTAATGCTTAAACATAGCTAGGAGCGATCCCAGGCTATCAAGATGTACAGTGGAGTAATGGGGCTGGAAGACAAATCACCTTGTGGACTTGTGATGCTTATTTAAAGGTGCTCAGGCAGATATATTAAACTATATGTAATTGTACACTAAATCTGTGCTGTAGGCAGAGGCGGCAAACACAGGAGGAGGCCAGTCATGATGCAGATGGAGTGGTGTAATCAATTTGACTCGAGCGTCAGGATCCACGGCAGCAAGGAGGGGGACAGGGAGGGAGACAATAGAGGAGACGCTTCAATCTACTCTCGTGTCGTCTTATATGCGTTTCCGCCTTCATTCATACATCCTCTACATCCATTTGTACCTTTAAATGGTTTGAAAAATTCAGAGTGAAATCAGTTAAATACTATTTATTTATGAATATGTAGCATGATCGTTGAGATGGACGGATCTGGTTGAACGATTACTCGGGAGCTAGAGTCGATCGTGTGTGTGTGTGTGTGTGTCTACGTCTTAGTGCAAGGCGTGTCAGCTATAAAACAGAAAGGCCACATTTAAACAGACAGTGGTCTCATGGATTGTGATTGATCGTTCACTGATTGCCTCATTTAATTATAGTAAATGGCAACGCTGAGGCAAGGCCAAATTATACTGATCTGATGAATTGGCACCCACTTCACCACCAAAAGCAGGTAGGGTAAATAAACAGGGTAATTACGATAGTAAATGAAACCTCCGCGTGAGAGTCTTGTGGGCGGATAACCCACGGATGCACTGAAGAAATGAACAACAGGAACTCCCATAACTTTCTTTTATCATCTCCTGTCTGTCTCTAAATCATGGCCATGCCATGAAAACCATACCAGCACATCGACACCTATACCAGGATCACCCACTCACATATTCAGTGACACGAAAACCACAGCTCTCCTCCCATCCCCGTCCCAGTGTGTTCGTGTGCAATTATAGCTACGGTGATCCACAGGTGTTGAATTCTTCTGGCAAACCATAAAACCCGATATGCATGATTTGTGCAGTCAGCCAGGCCTGTAATTTCACTCTCCTTTTCTTTCATTTTCACTTCCTGGGCCACGCGATTCATTTTGCTGCTTTATGAGAGTGCAGACACCCAAAGAGACTCTCAGGATGATTACATGCCCCGTGCAATGGGGGGGGGGGGGGGGATCTGGGGAGCCAACACGCCAGCGTAAGAGCCGTGTCAAACCTGAGTGAAAGCATCTATTTGAATAAGGTTTAGAATATTTGAACTGCTTGAGGTGCGCTTCATTTATTCTCCTGGCACCTCAAGTGAAACTATATCAGCTATATCAACATATATTTTGATCCACTTTAGTATTAAAATAAATTTATTTCTGTTGTGAACGGTGCTGATTCAAGACCAGAGCAAATGTCCGGATGGTCCTGTGAGTGTCTAACAAAATAAATCAAGCGCGCCTCACGTGGTTCCATTCAAATACACTCAGTTAAAGCTGATGTCACAGCAGGTGGGTTGATCTGTTGGCAGAGAACTGCAATGTCCTCGAGGGGAAAACTTAACACACTCTACCTAACACTTTCCCAGTGTTGCCTAAACGTGATCAGGGTGAGAGGTGGATAGGTCCTGCATTCAAACGCATGCACACACACACACACACCACTACTGGCGACACATGCACACCTCCAGTACAAATGCCAAAGGAGAAAAACTATAAATTGATTTTATACATATTAAAACTGAGTCATTATTATAATCCAATCCAAGACTCACATAAGCACATTTCTAATATTACATTGAGATTTACCCTTGCATGTCATTATCATAAATATATTGTTAATATATATGTAAATAGCTGCCTCTCTTGGATTTAAGATGAGGATATGCTAAATAGTAAATGGGTGCATAAGGATAAATGGATGTGGGGCGCTAAATAGGACGCACAACTGAATGTTGCATATTGGACAATTTGTGTTGTTGTTTTTGCATAAGTGAACAGAAGGAACTCCTCCAGCTTCACTCCATATGTAAATGATTTTCAGACTCAAACCGCACGCAGCATTAATCCCGGCATGCGATTGACATTTCATATCTTTGACAATATTCAAAATAATTAAAAACAAAAATTCTTGAAATGTAAGAGCTTCTCAAATCCATTAAGTAGTTAAAGGTTATGAGGAAGAAAAAGCAAAACAGGATTATTGCTCACAGCAAAACTTCTAATTAAATGACACCGCGTAATTTGTTTCTCAATCCCTTTCTCTTTACAAGCACGGTGCAGGTTAAATGAATGGGCAATGAAACATGTCTGTCATTTCCCGTCACTCTGAGGAGACAACAAACAATCTCCCATTCCCCCCCCCCCCCATTTTCTGTGTGTGAATTAGAGCAAAAGCCAGTGTGGTATATCGGATAAGCAGATGCACAGTTCCTGGGAAACAGTTTGTTTAATTACTTTTTCTCCTTTTCTTGGGAGCAGCCGTGTAAAGAGAGATGGTTCCCCCTCCTGGCTGTTCTCAAGAAAACTCAACACTCTATTAAGATCAACCCGTTCGCTCAGCTGTTGCTGCTTCTGACCTATATGTGCTATAAAGTTTGCATTCTTTCTGATGCTGTTAGTGGTTTTTATTTTTATTTTTATCTAAAAAAGATTTACTGTCATACAAACTGAATAATCATAATTTGTGTATGTTTTTGTTTGAACTCACATGAAATATATTGTGCAAAAAAAGGCATTTAAAGTGGGTGCACCTGCACATTTTATTCATGAATCAATTCATCTTTTTTTGTCACATTTGAGGAGTGTCAGGATGTGAGAGTTTGATATTTTTATTTAAAATATTTCAAAGACCTTTCAGTAAACTATAAATAAATTATAATTTATTTCAACTCTAACCAGAAAACTACAAGAATCTGAGTTGAATTCCATTAATTTCAGTTCAATAAAAAAAATTAAAATATTTTGCAGAATCAAAAAGTCTTTCAAAATATTTTTCGATTTTATAGGGTTGAGTCTGACTTCCTGTTCTGAATTGAATGGACTGCTTTCTGAATGTAAATTGACCCTCAGCCCTGATAGGAAGCCCCCCCCCCCCCCCCCCCTGTATACTAAGAGTGTAAAAGTTCAATCACCATTACGCATCTCTCGCCACTCTCAAGACAGATGACCTGAATTTTGAACGTCCACAGCCCCCATGAACTAGTCTGGTCTGTCTGCCTGTTCTCTCTGGTCATTGGCAAAAAGGATGGAGAATGGAGGGGCAAATGGGGAAGGAGTGGTGGGGAGAGGGGGGGGAGAAAAATGTTAGAGCAGCAAGCCTAGCAGATCAAAGAAAATAACACGGGAGAGGATATGAGTGCTTTGAGAAGTAATATAGCTGAGATAGCATCTGTTTTCCGTAGCATGCAGGGCTTGAGACAAGCCCAGGAAAAAGACAACAGAGCCGGTGCACTTTAGCCGTGGATAAGACCAAACACAAATGGGTTATTAAGGAGCCCTCAATGTGAGATCTGGCTGACATTAAAGTAACTCTTTGTGAAATGAGCCTCTGCTGGGGTTGTGGGACTTTCCGTGATATTGATGCTGAATAGATAATATGAAGGATTATTTGGAGGGAGTGGGTGTTTACGTATGGGATATGGGCATTTTGGGATAATAGATATTTTAAAATAAAAGTTGTTATCAGTGCCTTGCTGAAGAGTTTACATTCTTAAACAAAAAAAGCACCAAATATTTCAAGCACCTTTTAAAGGTTAGCATAACCAATGCTGGTATTTCTTGAATCTCGCCTCTCCACTAACCAGAAATGAAATGGGTTTTAATGAAGGATGAACATGGAAAACATGCAGTTGTTCATTGGTATATGATATATGCAATTTGAATGCTGTTATTTGCAAATGTGCCATTCAGAATTGCAGTGAGTGAAACATACCAACAGTCAGATGACGAGACTCAGTGGTCAACTATCTTTCCTGGGAAGAAATCTGAGGCATAAACTCTGTTCAAGTCCCTCGCCCAGCTGTCTATTTTAATTGCTGAGGTCTATAGTATACCAAAACCATTCATAGGTTGCACTCCCCTATGAGCCCTCTAAAGATTGAATAATGCCCTTCTTGATCCATGCTGCAAGAGGCCATATTGGATCCAGATTTCACTGGTTCAAAAGTCATTTCATTCTCCTTCATCTCTCTCTCTCTCTCTCTCTCCCTCTCTCTCTCTCGCTGCTTTATTCCTCCCATAGTCTTTCTCAAGCCTTCTCTCTGCCTGCATGCTTTATTTATTGCATGTCCAGTGGTGTGGCACAAAGCCATTACCCGCGCATATGTACCTTTTTGAATAATCAATAAATAATTATTTTATTATTTAATAGGATCATACGAGGGAAGGAAATGGGTTTTATGACATAAATCCATCACACGTGATGAATAGCCACACTTGTAAAGTTGGAAGGGGCAGAATTGAGGTGGTTGGACATGCCTGTGCCTGCGTTCAAATGCTGCAACTCACTGAGCACTTTCTCCCTGCGAGGTTGTAAATATGACATTTTTGTCTCTTTGGGACCGTCAATTGGAGTGCAAAAGGAAAGGAGGAAGGGGATTGTAAAAACAGAGAGATTAATTAACTTTTTACATTTGCAATTCAGCCCAGCATCTTATTTCTGTAAAATGTGACCCCTATGAGCAGAGGGGTGAGAGACCTGGCCGCAGACGGCCCATGGAGCGTAGATGCCTCATTCCAAATGAGTTATTAACAGATTTTTTTTGAATAGATGGAAAAATTGTAGCCTGGCCATTTAGTGTCATAAAGTCTGGGTTGGTGAGGCGGCAGGGGCCTCCCAGGGACAGGAGGCAATACCATTACAATCAAATCTGAGATGGAAGAGGGATTGAGCTGTCCATTCTGAATTTTTATATTGTCAGAGGGCTGGGGAGGAAATAATGCCATCCTGGAGTGTATTAACCTCTGGCTGGGGAAAGAACACAGGGAGGGAGGGAGAGCGAGAACAGAGGGAAAGAGAGAGTGCAAGCAGACTGAGGAATTGGAGATTGGACAGCAGCGAGCAAGGAAGGCAAGAGAAGGGAGGGGAAGCATCAAGGGGCAAAAGAGAGTTCCATGCCTTATGCTGGTGGAAGCCAAAGAAGGAGAGACAGGGATATGAGATGGCCCAGAGTCAGAACAGAAGGGAGAGTTGGGAATAATACAATAAGGATTTTGAGAGAAAAGCATATTTGGACATGACTGCAAGAGGAGGGGGGGAGGGGGGGGTTGTGAAAAATGGAGACAAAAGAGGGAAGAGGGAGTATGCAAGAAATTGAGGAATGACATGGAGAAGGCAAATTGGTTTCAAACCTGTGACCTTCTTGTTGTGGGGCAACACCGCTCACCACTGCGCCACCGTGCTGTCCATTAAAGCATTATTTTGTTGTTCAATTTAACTTCTCTACACAACTCCTCTCGTAGTAAACATTATACTATTGCCGTGGTTTCACTGTGTGAAAAATCTATTTCTTAAAGACTAAACTGTCAGTGTTACTGCTATAAACCTATTTGTGTGGAGTAAGTTTAATACAGTGTTATTTATAGACTAGATGTAAGACAATGTTTTTTTTAGGAAATTAAGTAAAAAGAATAAGGTAGGCTACTAAAAGGTAGCAACAGAAAACTGAAATAATTAAATATTCTATTTAAGGTTTGGGATAGATCCAAGCCCACATTATAAACTGTACTGTTTATTAATTTGTAGTTATTGACAGAGTTGCTAAAATTGGATATTCATGTGTTCCATAGCTGATAACGTGTTGCTAAACTGGATGAACAAATCCAACTTGCATGTTATAGAACGCTGCTGTGACCGGATGCAGCGAAGTCAACTGGCACATTAAAAAAAAGGAATCCAAGCGGAGAGCGACGTCCTCAGCGCGCGGCTGCGTGGACCAATAGGAACACAGTTCAGAGGTCGCAGCGGAGCGGAAGTTGCTGGCTTCTTCCACTGCAGAGTGTAGGCAGGATTTAGCAAGCTAGCACGTCTCCTGGCTGTGTTGTTTTGCTACTTTTTTCTTTGTAGAGTGAAAATATGAAGGCATCTCAAATGTGCGAAAGATGAAGGCATCACGATCGGAAAAAATATTTTGTCCGGAATCTCCTCTGAAGAAGGGGATGCGCTAAGTTAAAGAAACCCGGAAGTGTTGTTGAAGGTAGCAAGCTTGTTTACATTGATTGCGTTTATGGCTGAGAAATCAATGTTAGGCATGAATAATGGCATGCCATGTGATGATTCATCCGCCGTAAATCAAATTACATTTGTTCTTGTTGTCAGACATTAGCAACCGGCTTCTTCGTGTAGCTTGCCTAACGTTTAAAAGGAAAAGGTGGCGTATAGCGAGATTTCGTATTAATTATCTACTGTAAAATGGACAATCTGGAGGTTTTAGGTCTCCTAATGATTTGCAATGTTCAGGTTAAGTTCGTGATTTGCTACCACGTCTAGGTCATGTAAACCTTACACGTCGTTCTTAGTGAAACACTCCCGTTCGAGTAAATAAATGATCGTACGAAGATGAAGAAATGAAGAACGTGACATTTACGCGATAAAACAGATCTCACTTTTAGCGACTGTGTCACTTTGGTTATTGTCATATCTTAAAAGGATCAAATGACATTTGAGTTAAATTTGTGTGAAACATCTTGATTTTTTAACTCTTTGTAAATTACATTATGATAGTTACTGTACAATATCTAACTATGTATCCCCACTGTTAATATATATAATGTTATTTGAGCCTTTCTACTCTGTCTGTGAAACTGCAGCCTCTCATCTACACTTCAACAAAGGAAAGTTATGTTTTACTTAACTATTTCTTCATACTCTATGCCCCCCCGCCCCAGGTCCCGGACACAATGAGTGCCAAATATGGCTTGGTGGGCCACAACAGTTCACGGAAGCACATTTCAATCTCCATCCCATCATCCACAGAGGTGATGTCACCCCACATAAAATCTGTGGAAGAGTTGAAGGTCCTGGGAATCAACCTGAGCAGCTATAGTGCCCCAACGCAGTTCCTGATCTGTGTTGCTGGAGTTTTCATCTTTTACCTCATATATGGGTACCTGCAGGTAACGCAGAACAAAAACAAAATCTGAAAGATGTTCTCAAGCGATGACAAGCATTATAAAAATGCTGTAGTAAACAGTCCGTTCCCTGCAGAGCTGTTACGTCCCCTTGCATGAAAAACTACAAAAGCCACTAAATTTAGTCTCTCTAAAGCTATTTCTGGGCATTTATTAGTTGTCTCATAGTATGTGTAGCTGTGGCCATGTCTATGCCATGTGTGTGTGTGGGGGGGGGGATATGATAGAGGGTATATTATAAACCAGTACATATAAACAGAGGGCGGTCATTTCCCACTATTTAATTGTTTATGTCTCCCTTCACTCAGGAACTGATATTTTCTGTGGATGGATTCAAGCCTTTCGGGTTGTATCTCACACTGATCCAGTTTGGATTCTACTCCTTGTTTGGACTGGTAGAAGTTCAGTTCACACAGGACAAACGCAGGAGGTGAATAATCGCCTGTATCCACTTTGTTATTCTTGTTATTATTAGTATCGCTACTTCTTTATTTTGTCAGCTTTCTCACCTGTGTTGAGGCCATTTTGAGATACCATATTTATCCCATCCTGAGGACTTGTGTTTAGAAGAATTAACAGTCAACAGTTCTTGTTAAATGTTCTGAAGCAGTTTTATTTCTCAACTGTATTTTTCTGTCTTCCAGAATACCAGGCAAGACCTATATGATCATCGCTTTTCTAACAGTTGGCACAATGGGCTTGTCCAATACCTCTCTGGGCTACTTGAACTACCCAACACAGGTCATTTTCAAGTGCTGTAAACTTATTCCAGTCATGATTGGAGGAGTGTTTATACAAGGTAAGCTGTCACTTTAAATATAATAGAGTTATGAATTTCACCTCAATTCTGGCAATTTGAAGTTTTTGTTCAAACAAGGTCTGATGATCGTGTTGCTTGTTGAATAGAAGGAAATAATCGGGAAATATGTCAACTTCAGTAGTGAGCAGTACTCGGGAGAGAAAGTAGCCTGTGTCATGTTTCATTTGTTTTGTGGAAGTTTTATACATTTCCTTCATTGTAGATTAGAATGTACGTTCTCCTAACTCCTACATTTTCTATTCCATTTTGTGACATTTAAATGTGACTACAGAGAGTTGTGGTTTCTAATATCAGAATTAAGATCGTCACTAAAAGATTCACTGTTTTGTTTGTGTCGTAGGTAAACGTTATAATGTGGTTGATGTGTCTGCTGCATTCTGCATGAGTCTCGGACTCATCTGGTTTACACTAGCCAACAGCAAGGTGGCCCCTAACTTCAATGCGACAGGTACTCTCTAATGTTGCGAGCCATGAAATGTGTGTATGCTATAGTTTGTCTTTACTAAAAATAATCATATGCGATAAATCCCAGCACTTGTGCATCATTTCAGCTCAGACATTCCTGTTCTTGTGTCTGTGTGTCTGTGTGTGTGTGTGTGTGTGTGTGGAGTACAGGCATTCTCCTCATCTCCTTGGCGCTGTGTGCAGATGCAGCCATTGGAAACGTGCAGGAGAAAGCCATGAAACTTCACAACGGTTCCAACTCTGAAATGGTACATGTTTTTGACACACTGAGAGAGTGTACCCTTAACTCTGTCTCAACAGCGCATTGGGATGAGATGATGTTGAAGCTCGGCTGTGTGTAGTCACCGTTTTGTCACATGGGCTTGTGTTGACAGGTGCTGTATTCCTACTCCATCGGCTTTGTCTACATACTGTTAGGCCTGCTTAGTGTGGGTGGGCTGGGGCCAGCGGTGGCATTCTGCTCAGAGGTGCGTGTACTTTTGGTACTTTAAGTGATTATCCACAGGGTGACGATTTAGTTCGGTGTAATATTATTGTCTTTTTTATCCTGTCCTCTCTTCAGCATCCCGTGAAGACGTACGGTTACGCATTCATCTTCTCTCTTACGGGTTATTTTGGCATTTCATTTGTGCTGGCCTTGATCAAGCTCTTCGGGGCCCTGGTTGCAGTGACAGGTCAGAGCCGGAGGCGCATCTCTTCCCTTCACGCCGCACTGACACCACTAGCTATCGATGTGTGTCTATAAAAAAATCGTGTCGTAATTGTCAGTGTTTTTGTTTTTGCTTCCACTTTAAAATCACGTTTGCCGGTTGTAGCGTAGAAATGCCTCAGTAAATGCGGTGAAAGTCACATCTGTTGAGCTTTAGTTTCTAATTTGCCTTGAAGTAAAACTATAAATGTCTTTTGCTCTTTTGCAGTGACCACTGGGAGAAAGGCCATGACTATCGTACTTTCCTTCATGTTCTTTGCGAAACCTTTCACTTTTCAGTAAGTACGGTCACCTTATGACTTTGATCAGTTTTCCTCTAGTTTAAAGTGAGCTTACACTGACCTCTCCTTTGACTAATAGAACTTGATTTGGCTCCCCTGCCCACTGGGTTTCATGTCCTCTTTGAGACCTTGCCTGCTGCTCTGCTCTTTCTCATTGTCCTCTTGTCTTGCTCACCCTCCAATTCCTCTGTGCTGTCAGAAGGGTCTTGTTTTCTGCTTGTACCTCTCCTGCTCTGTTTCTACACTGTGACTTTTGACATGCCTACACAGACACACACACACACACACCCCACACAAGTTACAGAGAAAACTTTTTTTTGCAACTTCATGGCCAATTTCATTCTCCCTCCAGCTGGTGTGTGCCCTCCACCATCGCTTGACTCGCAGTCCCTTTCCTGGCTGCGGTTTGCGCTTTTTGAAATCAAAGATTCCACCGTACAGTATTTCCAAAAACAGCTAGTTTGACGAAGCACTGAATCTTGATATTTAACTTTAACCGTGCATCATTGTTCGTCAAATCTAAATCGGTGACAAATGAAAGAGAAATCGGCTCCAACAGTGTAAAGTTTCTTCATATTGCTTTGGATCGTCTCAAGCTGCCACCACAGCTGCAAAGCTCCCTGCTATATATTGTGCAGATGTATGGTGTTGGCCGTTTTAGAGGAATTGCAAATGAATCATATAAAATATGCATTTCCTCCTTTGATGTTGTGAGAGTGCTCACATGTCTCCAAAAATGCCCATATATGTCCGAAGTCTGAAGGTCACAGCAAGATTCTCATGTTCCTTGCTTGTGACCTCTTATCAACTATAGTAAGGATGAGAGGGTAGAATAAATGTTTCATATTTTCATTATTGAAAGTATGAAACATTATCTTCCATCCCAAGAAATGCTCAACTTTCCATTTTTCCTCCCTCCTCAGGTATATCTGGGGTGGCCTTCTGGTGCTCTTCGGCATCTTCTTGAATGTTTACAGTAAAAACCGAGAGAAAATGAAGCTTCCCTCCGTCAAGGAACTCAGGAACTTGCTGCCGACTGGAAAGAAAGTCCAATTTCTCTCACAAACTGTATAGAAGGCGTCCGCTGGCATCGCAAAAGCCCTGCACGGGCAGACTGCATCATCTGTTTGGACATATCGGCTTGGCCCTCATGTCCCATGGGACATGCTGACGCTTTGCGCCCTGAGGTACGGGCTTCATCTCCGTAAGCGTCAAGCCAAGGATGGATTTAAAGAGTTTGACCTCCAATCAACCTCAAAAACATCCGATGCATTAAATTCTGAAGGGAGATCTGTATTTATCTTCCAGCTGGTGCAGCAAGCTGAAGGAGCTGTAACTGGTTTTGACAAGGGGATCAATGTTAGAGGACTTGCGTCGGAGCACCACAGGATGAGTCCCGGCGTGAGGGACAGCACTGGGGGACTTTCAAAGTCGAAACGGAGGCGGCGCCTTCGCAAACCAAATTGCATTGTTTTGCACTGGAAATGACCCGTACACTTAAAACCCTTGATCACATGGAAAAACTGAACCATTGGAAGGAAGGAGCGCAGCGTGAAATCTGAACCCGTCATGTCTGAAAAAGAATCTGTCTCCCATCTATATAAAAAAAAAGAAAAAGAAATCATCTTGATAAAAGGCGTATTTGGTCCTGCATGTCGGAAGAATTGTTTTTCATGATCGTCGTCTTGATCAAAGTGGCTTTTTTCATCGTTTACTGATCATTTATATCCAACTATGACCTACATCGTGATTAATGTGGGATCGGTGGGGTAGAGACATTTACTCCAGTGTGCATTGATGCATCAAGACTGCCATAACATGTGACTGGGTGTAAAGGTACCACTCTTTTTTTACATTAAAACATACCGATGTTTTTCTTAAAGTCCAGTGTTGTTCTTTTTGTCTGTGCGCGTGTCTGCATGCGTCTCCCCAGCCCGGCCTCGTTCTCTCCCCGAGCTGCACCGCTTGAGAGAAGAGTTGAAATGTTGCCAAACTGTTTGTGTTTATCCATCCAGTGGCCTTAGGCGTGTTTGATTAGGAGTGCTAAAAAAAGATTGCACTGCTAGACGGAAAATAAACAACACTGTACCTAAGCTGTCCTCATTTGGACCATCCAGCGTTTGTGTGCGCCATCCACACCGATGCTTGTCTTTATCGCCGCTAAATGACGATGCTATGGCGGCTTCGTTGGGCCATTAGTTTAAGTTTTCATTTGTCTTCATTCATTCAGGACAAACCTGCTTTTTTGGTCTTACCTTGACTGCCTGTTTCTTCAGTGCAGCTTTGGATGGATGGTTGGTTTGTCAGCAGGATTTAAAACTGCAGAACCGTTTTCCATTGAAAAGTTCCTTCCACTGGTCTTTGGCCGTCACAAGATGGAAGACTATTTGACATTTTCTTTCATTTCTCAGGGAAGGATACAATTGGTTTTGATTAAATAAAATAAGCATTTGAGGGCTGCAGTTTGGCGTGCATCCAAACAAATATTCAGCTTCACTGTTGCCTGTTACAAATCCCGTAACGTCCAGTTATCGATGCAGGGCTTGAAGTTCAAAGTTGAATAAAGTTTGACTGAATTAAAAGGCCTTGGTGGAGGTATGCCTTCTAATGACTGTGCAGCAGAACCCATTTGATGTGTACTGCAGGTCTAATGAGTACAAAAGTTATACAATATGTAGAATTATAGCCCCCATTTATAGTAAATATCTGAGAAAACAAAAACATCTGGAGATAAATGACATAAAAGCTGAAGCAACGCTCCAGCACCGATGAGAAAATAATTTCCTTACTGGTCAATGAAGTCAACTTAAGTGTTAAGTGAGTTAATTCACACGTTTAACACTAAAATCTGATGCACTTTACTTGTCAAAGTGGTTGCATACAAAATGGATCAAATTAAGAAAACTAGTCATGAATAGGAAAATGTAAAAAGTTTTTTGTCCTTGATGATCAGAGTGTGTGTGTGTGTGTGTGTGTGTGTGTCACTGCCAAATCGTGGTTTGAAAAGACTTGCCAGCTCAGCAGGAGGCAGCTGAGTGTGTCTCTCTGTGTGATCCTAATAGAGGCCCAGATATTACAGTCTCACTTCTAGGCGGGAAACCCAACGCTGGGCCAATTAGTAATTTGGTATTTCATAAAATTTGGCAGCTTATGTGTGATGACAAACTGACAGAGATCCTCTCTCCTCCAGGGAACCTTAGGCAGACACACACACACACACACACACTCACACTGAGAACAACAAAGTTTGTTTTCCAAAAGGCAAAGTGTTGGAAATATTGGGAGAGCACCTAGTTCTGTTGAAATCAGAAAATGACTTTGGCGGCATTGTTGTTTGGCTGCAGATTCAGATTTCTAACAAACAGGAGAAGAACATCATTTTCTCTTCTCCTGTTTGTCTGAATTGAAAGGTCATTATGGGATGGGAAGCCCCAGTTTACCGAAGGCAAAGTGCACCATTTGTGTTTTCAACCCAGGAGAAAACACAGAACTAATCAGGCTGATCCCTGTTGAGGATCTGGAAAAAATATTTCTATATTTATTTTTTTATTGTAGATGATGACAATAAGATTTTCTATTTGATTGTGAGTAACTTCAAGTGTTGCAATTTTAGTAAAATTTGAATTTCCTTAAATGATTAATAATATAATATTGGCAGCATGGTGGTGTAGTGGGTAGAAGGTACAAGAAGGCACTGGGTTCCAATCCTTTGCATGTTCTCCCCATGTCCATGTGGGTTCTCTCCGGGTTCTCCAGTTTTCTCCACACCTCTGACAACTCCAAATTGACCGTAGTGTGTGAGTGTGTGCGTGAACGATTGTCTGTCTCTGTGTGGCCCCACGATGCTCTGGCGACGCACCCGAGGTGTAGCCCGCCCCTCGCCCGTAGCAAACTGGGACGGACTCCAGAAACTCCCGTGACCTGCAAAGACGACGATTCAAGATTCAAGATTCAAGATACTTTATTATCACTATGCGAACATAATAAAATTGTGTGAAGGCCCACGGCTTAAGGCACTCATCGGAACATAATCAAAAACAAAAACAAAATTGTCTCTCTTAAAGCAACAATATATATACACACAAAGAGAGTGAGAATCAGCAAGCAATAGTGTCTTATCTACAAGAAAACGGGTGGATGGTTGAAAACAAAGCTGACATTAAAGAAGGTTTTGGGAATCAGCAAGTTCACAATTCATATGGAATCAAATATATCCAACCAGACCTTCATCTCTTTTGTCTTTAGACTTGCCCTTTTCTCTTTCTCCCAGTCTTCTTCCATTCCTCTCTATCTCCATCACACACACCTAGCCAGAGAGGGAGAGAGAGCTCGTAATCTAGGCCATCCAACCTCTTCTGTCTCATGGCTGTAGCCCTTCCTGATAAATAACTGGGGGTGTCATCATCTCCTTGAACAGGCTGCTGTTTAATATGCGGCCGTCTTCAGATACGTTGCTGCCCTGACCTCGGATGGCCGGGGCGGAGAGGCCCGACAGCCCATTCATTATGGGGGAAATCGGTCCAGTGGGGGCAAATACTCTGAGAGGCACGCATGTGATAATAATAGTAGTAATAATAATTATGATTATTTCTTCTAACTATGTTATAGATGTATGTAGGGTAGATTTTTATAATAGCGTTATATAAATATATAACAGATAGTGCTGCTTTCCACTCTTTCTTCCTTCCCTGTCTATATTAACGGTCTGCTCATGAAATTATTCTTTCTAGCCCTTCTTTTCTGTTCCTTCCCTCCTTACCTCTCCACATCACCCCCCCCCCCCCCCCCCCCCCCTTTCCTTCTCCTCCTACCTCGGTCTCATTACTTCCCACCCACCCGTACGCCAGCCTCGGCGAGAAGCTCTCCTCATATAATATGATGGCCATCTGCTCGGCTGAGCCACGCTTTCCAAAAGCCCCGGGGCTGGATGTTTATCTGTCGCCCCCCCCTCTCAAACTCCTTTAAGAATGCAAAACATATCAGTGATCATCGCCACTACAATTAGCACAGGTGCTGCTGAGCTGTAAAGTGATCAGGAGAAATGGGAGGAAACATAATTGAAGTGGATTAGAGCAGAGAGGTGGGAGGGAGGGAGGGAGGGGGGAAGAGAAATAAAAATTCTGGAGGCTTGGACAGCAGCCCTTCTCTATACTGCTGTTTAAAATTCACTGTGCTGTGATTAAAACTGCTGCAGAGTGTTGGTGGAAGTCCTGGCAAAGAGTTTTATTTTTTTTAACAGCTGTCTCGTGTTTTTTATTTTTTTTCCCCCCATCTCTGTGAACACAGTCCTGTCAGGTGTAGTTGGAGGGTGTGATTCTGCATTGCCCAACCAAACATTAAAGCTTTTTATTACATTGATTTTTCTTTTCAACTGGTCAGTGTGCACCATGTCTATGTGTTACCATGACGAGTCTCACCAATGACGAACTAGATCCTGCATCCGGCCTGTCATAATCCACTGACAGCATTACAGCAAACATTTGTACACACACATATGCAAACAGATACTGTGCAGACACACACGCACACAATGTTGGCATCATGAGCAGGGTCGAAATATTCTGCAGCAGTCACTCATGAAGAGGAATTCTTAATAATAAATATCCGGCCAATAATGAATGTGCTTCTGACTGCAGTTGTCTTGGGGGCATAATATCTAATTTCCTCCCAATGTTTCATATCCCTACTCCTGCATGTCGACACAGTCCATCATTACACCCCAATGCAGGTTCCTATCATTTTTATTTATTTTTCAAATCAATATATAAATCAAAGCCCAGACAGATGAGATCCAATAAATTACAGCGTGCTGGACAAATGCAGAATGTTAACTCTGTACCAGGGGAGATGATTCCTGTGGGTGCTGCCTGGCTGTTACGGGAAAATCTATTAAATGTCATTTTAAATCACAGCTAACTTGAATATTACTCAACGCTGTTTTTAATACAAGTGGAAAAACTCATCTCGAGGTCTCATCTGAAATGTTTTGTGGGTTCATGTATCTTCACTGATGCTCTTTATGTCTTAGCTTGTATTAGCTTTGGAGAGGTGGTTATGTATTTGCCCGCATTGGTTTGACTTTTAGCAAGATAACTCAAAAAGTTATGAATGGATTTTAATGAAATTTTGTTTAAGGGTCCATCTCAGAATAAGGAAGACTTGATCCGGTTTTAAAGCAGAGGTCTATACGGATATGTATTCCTGATCAAATTGTCTCTTTATTTACCGTTACGAGATCGGCGCGGTGCTCTTGTGCAACATCTAGTGGCCGTGATGATCAATTACAACAACTTTAAACATTTGTCCAGTCAGATGTGTGCAGGATAGTGTAACATAAAAGCAAAGTAGGTGGAGTGATACAGGCCTCACCAAAAATGACCACCATGACATGAATGATAAATAATGATACATTTGCAAATTTAACGACGACTCGGAGTAACAATAGGTTTTTGGAAACGTCAAAGTATTTGTTTAACGACAAGGAATTGCTGTTACGATGAACGGAATGCACTGGCTGCGGAGTTGTGCCTGAGTACGTACAGAGACAAACAACCATTCTCGCACAGAGCTCATACACTACGGACAATTTGGAGTCATCAATTCACCGAAATTGCATGTTTTTGGTGGTGGGAGGCAACCGTAGAATCCAGAGAAAAGCCACGCAGACACGGGGAGATGACAGCGCTAACCACCATGCCACCATGCCGCAGTACGTACATATGTTCAAAATAATTGGCCTACATGAATTCAAATATAACGTTTTTTTCTCATTCATTCATTCATTCATTCATTCATTCAATTACATGTCTGTTTTATCCGCCACTGGTGTTTCTGGAGCCAATCCCTGCTTTTCTATTGGCCAGAGTTGGGATACACTCCGGAAGGATCGCCAGCACATAGACAAAAAAGCAGAGAAGATTAGATTTGCATTCCGCCCCACCAATCCACATTAATTGAACTGGGAATACAAAGTAGAGCAGCGGAGCACTGGGTTCCTGCATATCTACTACAATGTGTGAGTCACCGTCTTCCATTCCAAACTCAGTCAAATGGAAAAATGGGAGGGTTACAGGAAGATTGGGAAGAAACAGGAGCGAGAGGATGGAGACCCAAGTGAAATAGAGCATAGAGAACAGGGGAGGAGGGTCAGCAGGGTCTGCTTTATAAACCTGCAGCAATCCTCAGTGCAGATTCGCAGAGGGGCAGGGGGCTCGCCAGTCAGCTCGGGCATAGACCCAGAACTTGAAGGGCGCACACCCACACTCACTGCTTCACCTGAGCACAGCAATCATTGCTATCAGCAGGGAATATGCTGCCATCAGGCCCCATAACATCAGAGTACACCTTGGTGCTGACACCACATGACATACATATGTGCGGAGGCTGCGTGGGGCGATGCCAGGCCAGGCAGCTGCAGGGGTTTGAAGGAGATCCCCACTGACAGTGTGTGTGTGTGTGTGGGGGGGGGGGGGGGGATACAGGAGAGCACTGCAAAGTGAAACAGTAAGGCCTCTGCATGGTAGGAGCACAAAGAGGGAGGGGGAGGCAAATGGGTATAGAGAGGGAACACTGAAGAAGAAATGCATGTCAGCTTCTCTGTATTAGCTCACATGCTAGTAATGCAAAAAGTGATAGCAAGAATGTGAAACTGTAATTTACATGCATTTTACCAGCTATGGTTTACAAAGACAGACTTAAGTTAAATATTAAATTACACGATTGATTCATGACATACAACAAGACTGCTGCAAACTATTTTCAATATTTTGCTAAATTGAATTTAAATGTGATGAATTATGTCAATTATATTCAGATTCATCAATTTCATACCACTGCAACGGTAAAACACAAATAATGACTGACCAACTAATGATTAAAATAGTGGAATTAACTAAATATGTGCTAATAGGAAATGTTATTAACATGCAGACAGAAAAAGGTGTAACACTGGCAACCTGGACCAACTTGAAGCATGAGGACAGAACACGCGTGTGGCATGATAATGGAACTCACAACCTTACGATTTGAATATGGACATCAGTTTAGTTAAAGAACATCGGCAGTGCATGGATGCATTTGGAGGGCGACTCATAAAGTCTCTAAAGGTCCTCCTGATCAAACATCACCGGACGGAAAGCCAGCACTCCAGCCGCGTATCACTTTGAAACAGTACCTTTTAACACTACGTGGGGGAAACAGGGTCTCATTTAAAAACAATAGCAAAACAGATGCCAGTCGTTCCAATAGGGAGAAAATAAAGAATAAATAATCCTGTTGTGTGCAGCGCCCAACTCAAAGCAATTTAACGCATCAGTGGCAGCTGCCTATTAATTTCCTGTGGAAGGAGAGAAGGGGGAGGCTGGGAGCACTGATTGTGGGGACAACACAGCCGCATCATGTATCACTGCAGACCCAAACAAGACACACTCTTGCAAATAAATACATTAACGCGCACTTTCACGCGTGTGGATCCACACAAGCGTTAGTTGTAATTGTGCTGTTGCTTCCCATAATGTCGGCGGCAGCACATGGGAGCAAGGTTGTGCTATATATGCCTGACGATAGTGAATTAAAAAGAAAAATCTACAGCTAGGGAGGCCCATATGTGACTCCTGTCCTCGGGGTGTTACATCAATGACAGCCTCCCTCCCCCCCCCCCCCCCCCAGGCCACACCCTGCTTCTACTATGCATTCACTGGAAATCTCAGTCCGCTTTAATTTGGTACCCAGCTTCTGAAACCTACCCTGCTTTCCAAATAAGCAGGAAGGGATGCTGGAGCTCCAATATCACTGGCGGTGATCCAAACAACACCCCCTTCAACATGGGGGGGCAATAAATCCAGAGGTATTTGGACAGCAGCCATTATTGGTCCCAGATGACCACTGTGGTGTTAACAAGTACGCAGGGGGTCACGTCTAAAGACACACGCTAGTTCTGATGATGCTAAAACAGCTCTCTTTAATGTCGCTCTATGACACGATGTCCACAAGCAGCATCACAACGTTCTTCGTCGGCGGCAGAGCATTTAAGAGGAGAATTGTCTTCGCTGAAAGTTTTAAATATTTGGATGCAAGCAAACTCCTTCAATGATTCCTCATCCCCGGTAGGAAACAGCAACACTTTGCCGCCTCGCTGACACTCTATTCATTTGACCCGTCTCATAGAATCATGCGTTTCGTTTGATGCATGGTTTTTCATTATCACTATAGCCCATCATTACTTTCCTCTTATTATAGTCTGGGGGACATTCGAGACAGTTCAAGAGCTGCGGATGAGGAACAACACACACACACACACACACACACACACAGTCATTTCTTTCTTTTGGGGAGGAAAAAATGTGCCCCACAGACATAATGTCTGTGTTTTCCTGCAATTAATTAATGGGTCCCCAGCTAGTTAGCAGTAGGCAGCACTTGCTTCACCGTGGCGACTGAGAGAGGGCGAAAGGGGTTGGAGCCAGGCTCGCCTCAGTAGCTGCAGGCTTTCAGTTGTGAGCCACTGGATTTGGACTATTTTTAACAAAATCCTTTTATGGATAGATAAATCTGATTTTATGCAAGAAGGAGTCTCCTGGGTTTCAATTAACTGGGGATGTGGGGGGGGGGGGGTCACGCTGCAGATCTATCAGAAAAAGAAAGGGAGAAAAGGATAGAAAGGGAAGAGAAAAAGCTTTAATTAATGCAGTCTGATTAAACATTTGTGAAATGCATTATCCGCATTGTTTTTTTGTTTTTCAGGAGGGCACCTGAGGAGCCCCCTCATGGTTGTTAATAATATAAAAGTGCTGCAGTGTTTTTTTTTTAACTTGTAGTTTGTCTTCCACAAAATGAAAATTCACAGAAAACCTGTAATCGGGCGTGCCCACGTTCCACCCTTCAAGTCCTTTGGGCTCCTCGAGAAAGCATTTTACACGCTGTGAAGCTTCACTGGCGAGGAGGGGTGGGAGGGCACACTTTTCAAGCAGACACTCTGGAAACTAATTTGATTCCTAAAACACGCGAGATGACAGCTTCCCACCGCACGGCGGAGGTAGATTTGACTTTGAATCACGACACGCCGTTTAATCACGGGCCATGAGGCATGGCAAGTCGTTAGACCCGAGGAGAGTCGCATAAAGAGTGTCAAGCGTGCGAGGCGGGAGACAGAGAGAGAGAGGCTGAGAAAATCCATAACAGATTAAACAGTGTTTGGTCAAAACACACAGCGTGATCTGTGCGTCTATCACCTTGCAGCTCGCTCTGTCTCACTGCAATGCATATTTCTTCCCAGCCAGCTTGCAGCTCTCATTGTTAAACTACCCACAGGGCACGTCTTAATGTGAAGTTGATCTCAGGTTGTGGTCGCTTTTACACGCACACACACACACACACACACACTAGATCCACTCAGCACACACTCTACCACCGATGCTGCCATGGACATTTCTGTCCCCGTTCAATTCCCAGTGTTTCCAGCAATAGAAAAGTGCACGAGGTCGACCTTGTTTTAAAGCCTCTCTCTGCGTAGTGAGGGAATGATTCGGTTCATCAGAGCACAGAACTACGCGTGGGTTCTTTGGGCTGAAATGTGCACACATGCTGGGCCAGCATGGCTGTATTAGATGAGAGAAGCCACATAGGCGCACAAGCATGTTCAATGTTCAAATTGAATATTCTTTCCTGTCCTCATTCTGGATCTGATCCAGAAGACGTTTTGCACGATCGTGCATATCGGACCCCTTTATGACGGATTTTTTTTGTAAAAGCTTCAATTATAAGTAAATGGGAAAAATCCTGATTTGTCAGCTTTCTGATTGGATAGGGTTTGCCCAACACGTTTTTCACTTTTAATAGAAGAAGAAGAAGAAGAAGATGATGACTACCAGTCCTCAAACAGCTCATCCAAACTTATTGTGTCTGTAACACAGAAAAGGGACTTGTCTTCCTATTATTGCAGGGGTCTGTTAGCAAAATGCTTTGCTCCTTGATGCCCGGAATTTTGCCCCCGCGCCACTCTTCATTTATCCTCCTCCTGACTCTTGCCACCCTCCACTTCTCTGTGGGGCACAAACCTCACCCCACCCTCATGCTAAGGATGCTACAGGGTCAGCACTGAGCATACACATAGAGCCAACCAAGCTAATTAGCAGTATAGCATTGATGAGAGCTGCCTTGCTTTCTCTCTCCCTCCCACCTACTCGCCCATGCACACTCCCACCATCAGCATGTATATCTATCAGAAATTACTTAATAGGATGTGCTGACATATTCCTGGCAGGGATGGCAGGATGAGGGTGCTCGTCGGAGACAAATCATCTAAATAAATTTCTAATTTAGAATCCTATGCCTTTTATTAAACATAAGCTGTGGGCGTCTTTGGACCAGAGAGGAAGCGAGAATAAAAGCGAATAGTGAAGGATGGAAGGCGGAATAAAAGGATGCTTAAAACCTCTGCCACATTTATCCAAAATGCGGGAGGACATGAAGACAGGAAAGATTTAACATGGCTTGCTGAACCCGGCCCAATTTAATTCAGCCATAGGAGAACATCCCCAACGATGGACAAAGACAAACAAAGAAAATGAACATGGGCCCAAAAAGTTTGAGGCATTCTTGAATCTCGCCTTTGCCTTAATTAGCAGCCTAAGCCTGGAAGGGGGGCCAAGCCAGTGGCCATGACTGTTGGTCAGTCTTTCACAAATTGCTATGAATCTGCTCACAATGACCCTGGGTGCTCAATGGAATGTAGACCCAGAAGCTTGTCCATAGGAAACCTTTCTGGAGGTCTCAAAATGACCAATTAGGCCGTCTCGTGTCGGTGGAGGGGGGGGGGATAATTCAGGGATCGGTCAACATCTTTTGTCCTTAATTTATGCCTATTAATGAGGATTAGCTGCAACTCATCCTTTCAAACGGATTAGCAGCTACGCCCTGTTAAACGAGTCGCGTGCATGTAGGTCAGCAGGACTATGTGATTTTCATAAATCAAAGCTCATGAAATCAAGTTAAAATGGAAAACTGACGTGCCTCCGCTGAAGGCATTATACGCGTTGTGATATATTGTTCTGTGTCGACCTCCTTTGCTATAAGTGGCAGTGTGTTTTTTCTTTTGCAGCTTGATTCTCAAATCCAACATGAAATGGGAGCTCCGGCTGATGACAAACCTTTATCCCACCAAAGAATCGGGATGCTTTGCCCATTTTAACATTTATTGCCCTTAATAATAAATAATAATAATGGGAACTTTCACTGTCATAACAGCATATCTCACACCCAGCTACGCAGTTCCTGCTTCATGTTTTACGTTTAAAAAGCAGGCTGTGAGCAAAAACAGCGCTAGTTTAGCCTTCAAAGAAGAATTTGCAGGACAACAAACCAGACGTAGTGGTTACATCAGCGAGCATCCGTCTTTATATTCCTTCTTAAGCTATTATCTACTCGCGCACTGTGCAATGCACATGAACTTGTAAGTGCATGCTTAATCACCAATCTACCCAGGAGCCTACAGCTCCATTCAACTCATATCAAATAATAGCACAACTCACGTGTAATGAACAAACACCCTTCTTTCTACACAGCGAAGCACACGGCCTCACCGCGGCGCGCTCCAAACATGGCGTGACAGCGCGGCGGACACAGACATGTGTCTTCTGTTTTCGGCTCTCGGGGACAAAGAGGTTTTTTCATGGCGCTTGTGTTTCAGCCGAGTATTTCGCTACGACTCTGGGCGCTGCGTTGGCTCAGGGAGAGGAGCAGCGCTGTAATTAAGGACAGAGGGAAGAGGATGTTTGTTAGAAGTAGTGTCCTCATTAGTGTAAGTTCCACCCGGGGGGGGTGGTGCTGTGCAACGAACACCTAATGAGACGCATATTGTAATGAAAGCGGGACCCATCAACCACCCAGATGAAGGCATTGGCTCTCAGACTGGAGTGCAAGCAAAGACTTCTGATGTGTGCTGCGTATCTTATTCATTTCCCTTTCTGTGGGGTATAGTTTGCATTACATACATGAAGCAGGTATAAGATGAGGACTTGGGTGGCGCAGTGGTCAGCCCTGTTACCTGACAGCAAGAAGGAGTTTGCATGTTCTCCCCGTGTCTGAGTGGGTTCTCTCCGGGTTCTCCGGCTTCCTCCCGTCCCCAAGTACATGCTAATTAGGTGAATTGGTTACACTAAGTGTGAGTGTGTGTGTGTGTGTGTGTGTGTGTGTGTGTGAATGATTGTCTTTCTATGTGTGGCCCTGCGAGGAACTGGCGGCTTGTCCGGGGTGTAACCCGCCTCTAGCACATTGACTGCTGGGATAGGAGTCAATGTTTCAAAGTTCAAGGACTCGGTGTTTATTGTCATAGAGATGGTAAATGAGTTTCCCTGTACAATGACAAAATAAAATACAATAGAATATAAGGTAGACTAACTAGAATGTGTATGCACATATGTATGTGCAACCGTGCCCGACCGATGATAAACACTGCTTTTATAATCTGGGCTACAAATCATGGTTGCATACTGCAAGCAGCCTTACAGACACTGTAGGGGCTCACCTGCCCCGAGGCTAAAGATGACTGTCGCTAATGTGTCCTGCACTGCACAAACGTGTGCACGCACATAGACAGAAAAGTCTCACAGCATGCTTCTCGCCAAAAGTCCTGAACAGGTAATCTCACTTAATCATCTCAGAGGTCACCGCAAAGCAAGGAGGGGCGATAATTGCTGTGCTGAGCAGCAAAAAGTGAGGAATGGCAGGAAGGGAAAGAGGGGAGGGGTAGAGATGTATAGAAGGTAGAAAGAGAGAGAGTGCGTGTGTGTGGGGGGGGGGGGGGGGGGCTGCCGCCAGGACAGCTGCAGGCCCTGATTGTTCGACAGGAAATATATGCAGTTGTTAAAGGTGGTGTTTCTATTGTTTTCTTTTTTACACATTCAGTAAACATTATTTTTTTATTCAACCATCACTCATCAGTCTTATTGATGTGGCTAAATTCCATTAGAAAATTAATAAGGGGCTAATGTGTTATTCCAGATACGGGTGGGAGAGAGCGAGAGAGAGAGAGAGAGAGGCAACAAGAGCAGGAGTAATAAGAGTATAAAGGGTGAGAAACAGAGGGAGGAAGGGAGAGTGACGGCCTCTCCCCCCGGGGGGCCAGCAGGGCCCTCTCGTCCCGTGACAGCCGACCTACCAGGTGCACAGTGAGATGATTTAAAGCAATAATAACTTCCACTTTAGCGGACAGAAAGTGCCTCTTCATGGCCGCTGATGCTTAATGAATGAAACATTAGTAAACACTACTAAAAACATGATTAGAGAGGCGCCCCGCTGACAGCAGGCAAAGAGGAGAAAAAAGATGAGTATGCAAATGTGTCTTGAGAACCGCCCACCAACACGTGCACCATCCTCCCCTTCCCCCCGACACTCTGACCAGAATGTCCAATGTATTTTTTATCCCTACTCATCACTTTTGAATAAAAGATGAAAGAGAGGACAGGAGGCAAATATGTATGTGTGTGTGTGTGTGTGTGTGTGTGTGTGCAAGTGGGATTTCTTCTGTCTCCTGGCTCTGTTGCCAGTACAGTACAGTAAATGATATGTGTACAGCAAGGTGCGCCGCCTGAAGATATGTACCAGCCATACAAAGTGGCTTTATATCGGCAATGAGACAAAGCTCTCCAGCTGCAAGTTGCAAACAGGCAAGGACTCACTAAGATGGATATGCACTGTCACCGGCACACCTACCAGTCAGCTGCAGCTCAGGATTGATGGAATCCAGATTGCAGCAGTCCAGAGGCAAGAGAACTGAGACTGTAATCTGTGGAAACAAAATATGATTTGCTTTATCTGTGGTGCTGAGTGTTCTAAGAGGTAACACTGTAATACTGATTAAAGAAAGACTTATTGGCATGAACGGCACAGATCTATTTTAATTCACCTGTCTTGTGTTTTAGCAGCAGAGGGAGTCACTAAAACTGTGTGCAGTGCTTGTAAAAGAAGAGGCATGCTGGGAAATATGCTCATATAGGTGAATCAATTATCCTTTAAGTAAATATTACAGCAATTAAAAGCAAAAAAAAATGTTTGCTCACAAATGTGCAAAAGGTGCACCAACCAAAAGCTGCTCGGGAGTTTAATCCCATGCCGTGTGTCTTAGTTAAACACTCACCAGACAAGACTAGATGCAATTTATTTAATGTCAAATGGGGGCATTTCTCTTTTTTAATATGATCTTTGCACAACAATTGTAAATCTCAGTTGCAAACTTCAATCATTTCATCAGGCCAAGCTCAGTGGCCCCTTTCCACCTCGCCTCAAATATATTTCCTGCAGAGGTCCTGAGTCTAGCGTTGGATGTAAATTAAGATGTAGCAGGATTGTTCAGCATAAACGAAGAGTGGGCTGTTTACAGGAATAAATGAATTACATTGTTGAATCACAATAATTATCTGTATGATGATTAGCTGCATTCTCCATTTTTGCTCCATCTTGTGAAAAGCCTTATAAAATCACCTTAACACACACACACACACACACACACACACAGGAAGCTCAATGCCTCCCCTACAGAGATACACAAACACAGAGGGACACGCTAACAGAAGACCAAACTACAAACTGCAAACCTGGCTCAGTGTGAAACAAGGTCGGTAGAAGCAGCGCTTTACTCTCGCCGAGGGACGTCGTTTGGCTCGCAACACGAAATAGGACAACAGCAAGTCAGAGGGGACACAACAAGCGGAAGTGCTCGCTCACCTATTTCTAATCATGGACATGTCTTTGGCAGAGATGGAGGGACACACAAGGACATGCAAAGAGGCCAGACCTATCTCTGACTCCGGGAGGGACGGCAAAAACAAACAAGGGCAGAGAGGAGAGAGGCTATTTAACGGGGCTTTAGCGGCGCGCCAGCGGTGAGAGGAAGGAACTGCATCATTAATGTACAGACGTCCTGGAGACTGATGTGAAAATCTCAAGTCAAACGGAAGGAAATCCATTAATATCATCAACAATGAAAGATGCATTTGCGCTGAACACAATGGTTAGCATAATGCTCATATGTATAACACAGTGTGACTTCAGAGGCAAATTAAGTTCACTGGGCTAAATTGTGCCAGGCTGAATTTACCCATTTATATGACTCTTTTTATGGCTGATTCAAAGCCGCCTAGCTAATCAACGCTCTATTACAAAGCTTCTCCATGGTGGCAGTTTGATTGGCTTCAATTTACATAATGGTGGAACGCTGAGAAAGCGCGGCCTCAACTGCTTTCCATTTCTCCGCAGAGGCGATTAGATAGGTTTATGGATTTGAAACATGTGCGAGGCATTGATTTTATTTATTTCATTATTCATTCATTGGTCTATTGCACCCGGGAACAAGCAAGTTGTCGGCCTGTGACAATCATGAGGGGAACATTTCTCCCATCCCGGACTACGCTTAGTGCCGGAATCCAATTTGTGTTTGGAATGAGAAAACTGTTTCATCTGCACATGTAGACCTTTGAAAGTGATACAGACATACAAATGCACTCACACATGTTCACTTATTCACACATGCACACACATCGATATCGTTCACTTATTGCGCTCATGTTATATCCGCTGTACATTTAAATGAGAAATTTTGCAGTGAAAACAAAGAACTGAGAAGGATGCCATTCTTACATTTTACTGCCTCAGTTTCTGACCTGAAAATCTGGGTAAGAAGGATAATATTTTATCAATATAATGATCTGAACATAAAATACAGTATGTGCTGTGTGTGTGTGTGTGTGTGTGTGTGTGGCACACTGCTAGAGGCATCCCAGCAGGAATCTCTGCAGTCAAATGATTTCACATTCCCTTTTCTCCTTGGCTGCCTCTGCTGCCATTTACAAAGACCACCGAGAGAAGACGGCCATTCGTGCCTAGAACACACACCCACACACACACACACACGCACACACACAGTGTCAAAGGAAGAAACACCACACAGGCCCAGTGGTCTTTGATTGTGTTTTTAGGAGCCTTGTGGTGACTGGTCCACAGTTTCATGAATAAACAAATTAAGCCACATCCAGAAAACAGTGACAGAAATAACACATTTTCACATTATTAGAAGCCATCTGTCAAAAAGCACCGTTGTTGATTCCCTTTATCAAACATGAGCGCACAAATATGTGAGCTGATAGCAAATAAAATCTCTTTGGAACACCTTTAGCCGTTTGTTTAAATTGTTTAATCTCTTTCATTGGATCTCTGTATTTCACCACAACACACACACACACACACACACACATATAGCATCAAAAAAGGACAAGCCAAACGTATAGCGTCTCTCCTTTGGTCTCTGTCTCATAAGCGACCCTGAAATTCAAGCAGAGGAGGATATTAAAACAGGAGAAGATCAAATTTACCAGAGAAGCAGCAAAGCTGGGGGCACGAAGCCCCAATGCCTTTCCCCTTTTCTCCCTCTCACTCTTCCCCTCTCATCTGACGCCACATGAAGTCTGGCGCAGGTAACTGCACTTTTTAATGATGCCATTTGCCTAATGCCTTCATGTGGTTGTCAATCTATCTCACATTATCCCTCATCTTGCCTGTCTCACTGCATCTCTCGCACCCCTTGACTCCAGCACACCAAAGCGCAAGGAGCCTCGCCTGGAACATCGCTGCAGTGGCCCATTAGGAGCATCTTCCAGACTAATTGGTGGGAAGCGCCACGTGCAAGACAAGGAGGAAACAACAACAAGCAACAACAAAAAGAGGGGGAGAGGACATTGATGGGCATATCTTTTATCGTACCTTCTCCATAACTTCCCCTTTCTGCTGATCCGGGAGGTTCCACCATAGTACAAATTGGGATAAGGGAATCAAATGGGGAACATTTGTTAAGCCACGAGTTGACAGCTCATGTTCTTGCTCTCTCGCTCTCTCTCTCTCTCTGTCTCTCTTTCTGCCTGTGCTCTGTATCTGTCCTTGTCAATCTCCTCTGTACCCTGACACTGTGTCTTAAGAACTCTCCATCGCTCTTGTTGCTTTGGACCCTCTGCCTCCGCTTTACTGCCACTTCTTCTTCATCACATTCCTCGAAGGTGCTTTCAAACATGCCATTTTTCGCCTCTTATCTACTTTTCATTTGATACAGCCCTCAATTAATCCAGCTGACAGTGGAACAACTCTATATAACGCAATATGATTGGCTACACCATGGCAAAGGTGGATCTTGGACTGTCTGGCAAATGCATTCAAGTTATGACATGTGTATCCAAATATTGCCATGCAAGCATGTTTTTTTTGCAATATCAGCGCCATGTCTGTCAAAACACAGGAGCATAAAGACCGCCCAAAGAGGAAGTAGATGTATAAGCGTAATACAAATCTACTTATATGCATACAAAAGTCTTTGTTTCTGCCATGTCTCTACCACAAGCACACACATCTGCACCTTCCACCAGCACCACACGTGACAACGCACACATCTTCAGCACACATATCCTAACAGAGGCTTTTATGACAGCGCCGGGTGACATGAAGTCCACTGGATGAATAGTTTGATAGCCCCAGGCGGGCAAAGGGAAGGGATAGGCCGTAAAGAGGATTGAAGTTTAAATGGAATAATGCAGCCAGGGCCCTGAGAAGGGGCGAACCCAGAGGTAACACAGAGGTGACCAGGTCGCCTGGAGAGCAGGTGAAGCAGCGACGAGACTTTCTTTTGGATGATGTAAGCAGTCGGTCCAGCAGAGAAGGCTTGCAGGATCAGAAATGTTTCATTTTAAAATGTAATGCATATTTCCTTTAATGCAAAATGCATTTGAGCGCATTCATTCCCATCAATCTGTTAACATCATTATATTTAAACTCTCTCTTTAGTTATATTGTGTACTTGCCCAATCAGACGCTTCACCTGTGCTGCTTCTGGGTGAAGCATCTGCCCTCGACATGACAAATGAAGCCCCTCTGCTGTTGAAACCAATTTGGGACAATGTTTGTGGGACAGCATCCCTTTGTTTCTGAAATGTAGCGCTTTAGGTTTGTTTGATATTTTAATTGGCTGAAGTTGGAGAAGAAATAGACGGGACTTGATCGCAGCGGCGATACGAGCTGTTTGTTCTTGTCTTCTTCTTCTTCTTCTTCTTGCTCCTTTTAGATTGTTACTGCTGGTGTGAATGACGTGTGTGAGTGTAGTGGAATGCACCTTTATGCAGCTCAATTCCAATTCATGGAGGAATCTGTTGTTTGCCGACTGCAACATTTGAGTTTTACAGCATCTTTGCTTGTACTTTGTGTGAATTAGAATGAGCTATTTATTTATTTATTTAGTAATGACATTGATTAGGTTTATGAAATGTCTACATCTGAGTCAGCATCCTCCCCTACTGTCATAGAATTATCCTTGGGCGGTTTAGTGATGGAAGGATAGCCTGAAAGATCCAGGTGTATAATACGCAGCCCGCCACGTGATGGAAGTGAGAGGACAGAGGTCTTTGAGACAAAGTAAACGTATAATGACAGAGTCAAAGGTCAACAAGTGACACATTTTAGAAATAGAAATCATGAGAGCACACGCACAAAAATTGTAGCATTTGCAAAAGGAAGGAAAGGAATAAGTGGACAGCCTGGTGCTCGAGTATGGGGGTGATCCCAGCAGGCCCACATTAAGAACAGAGCACCGCCTTCGTTACGAGTCATTAGACAGCCTTAAAGCTGATGGCATGGGCACGCAGAAGATTAATAAGTCTCCAAAATGAAGGCCATTTGCAGGAGGTTGGTGCCACATTTGCATAAATTATGCTGCATACCTTACCACTGAAATCAACCGAATGTGACCCATGATTGCACTAATTATTTTATGTACTGTACTTCTTTGTTGGACGTAGTAGAAGCAATTTGGATGTAGGCTAGCCAAATATATACATCAGACAAAACACAGAGACAGACTGATGCAGGCATAGATAGTACGTGGTATCGATATGTTTCTGTACAGTGGCAGCTTGGATATGAGGTTTGTACTTTTGCATTGAGAATTAATGGTGTTTTAAATTGGCTAAAAACTAGATCATCTCCATTTACCTGTGCTCTCTCTCTCTCTCTCTCTCTCTCTCTCTCTCTCTCTCTCTCTCTCTGACTGACATCAATCAATCATTGATCATTAAACAAGAAAAAAATCACACATCATGGTTATCTCAATCACACATACACACACACACACAACTGCAGCTTGGAATAAACTTCACAGTAAATTAGCTGCAATTAGCGCTGCAGCAGACATCGACTGGCCCAGCCCCTGAATGCTACTAAAAGCCCATCCAATCACACCTGAGTTAGTACAGTCCACTGGATCATTTCTCAAATCAATGATCTCAGTAAACGGCTGGTAAAAAAAAGAAAAATGCCTGTTTGCATGATCAGCTGGACGTGGGCAATTAGATTGGAGTTAGGGGACAGCCTTGATTAGCACTTTGCTGCAGGGCAGCGCAACCTATTTATTATGCAAAGTTGCTCCACACTACCTTATTATGAGGTGACAGCAGCAACATCAACTTACCGGCATGCGGGTTAAATGTGTTTTCTGAAATTTGTGACTCCAAGTGCTTCAGAGAATAATTGAGGATTTATTTTGTGATTTTGTGGCGTAGCTGTTCTGGTGTTCTCTATTCGCTTGCTGAGTATACTGTACTACAGTGGAGCTGCCAGATTGATGCAGCAATATATATATATATATATATATATATATATAATTTAAGGTCAAAGGTGTGGATCATGCAACCGTTGAGATAATATTTAAGACAATATGAATAAAAACTTTTAGTACGTCCTCGGATCTCAGGTTTTGTTAAGGTAATGCGAGGATGCCTTAAAAAGTCAACTGAAGAAACAGAACCTTTTTTTTAACCTTGCCACATTTGGTTCCAGTAATATATCGTATGATATACAGCACATACACTGTACTGTATATTAAAACGTGTTAAATGCGCTTAGGTTCAAACCTGCAATAAGCTCACCCACCCATTACCACCCACTGCTACCGGGAAATAGTGCTGGTGCCCAAGCGGCATCAGCCAGTCCTCAACTCCATGAAATTAAGCATAAAACATTAATAGAGGCAGATTAGGTCTTAAAACCAGGCTAATGTAGCATGAAATGTTGTAGCCATGCTCTACTGATCAGACGCTCAAAGAGCTGACCTATTTTATATCGACCTCGTCTCGTCTCTTGCTTCTTGATGCGGTGCACAATATCATATATGTCTTTCTCATGAGCAGGCTTAGACATTCATTCATAACGGAAAATGCATCAGCCGAGACCCATTTGACTAGGTTATTATATGCAAGTTTATGGATGGGATAGAAAACTATATCTTTGTAGAGGAGGTGTGAAAAAGGGCAAGTTTGACACAACTTTACATTTATTTCATATCCGTACTTTTATAAAGAGATTTTTCAAGATGTTCCAAGAGATGATAATGTACATCTCAAAATGACACATGGTGTAGGTGGTGCAACCTTTTAGTAATTTAGTCATTAAATCCAGAGCAACTGAAGAAAGCGCAGCAGGAAATAAGCTAAGGTTTCTATTTGAAAATATCTGCGGCTTCCGTTGCCACATTAATAAAGTAGACCGCGCTGTTTGAAGTCTCTGCTTCATATCTAAGAGCTAATGGTGAAATGAATTGGAAAAGACTCAAAATGGTCCAGGGAAGAGGAAAAGTTAGACTGAAAAGGTCAAAGGTTATTGATTTAGATGTTTTTATTTGTCAAGCAAATATTCACTGTTTCTCTTTTGAGGGCAGAGTCTGCAAACCGACTCAATACAGATAGACAGTGAAGCAGACAATAGCTGTCGGATGTTGCTGTTTATGCTCCCCTTCGCGTACACACCAAACACACACGTGCACATATACTAAAATGAGCCAATACTCACACATCTTCTTGGCACACACACACACACAAACACACGCACCCTAAGCAGTAGACAGTAAGACCCTGTCTCCGACCAAGGCAGAGCATGGATCTGCGGCGTGGTGAGAGCAAACGATTTGAGGCATATGTCAAGTCCTTGTGGATTCAAAACAAAGCACTGTCAAGACTGCTCTGCCTTGGCTGGGCCGCCTGCTCCCTGCTCTGCTGTGCACTGCATGCAGGAGGCGATACAACCCTCCCCAAGTCCAAGACAAAACCCATCATCATCCCTTCACATCGTTCTGTTCTTTACCCTGCAGACTGCTGTAGACTCAGTGTGCGCTGCCCCGATCTGAGCGGCTGCAGCAGATTTGCCTGCAAGGCGAGAGAGGGGGGGGGGGGGGGGGGGGGCCGCGACACCCAAGAGACTGAATCCGTTCAGATTACCCACTGTGGGAGGAAGCAGCGAGGTGGACCGGGGAAGGGAGAGTGAGAGGGGAGCACGAGGGGGAGTACAATCAGGAACAATCCAAAAAAAAAACAATGTGTGTATGTATGAAGACAGATTTAGTGAGAAACAGAGACTGTCAAAGGTTGCTTATAAAAAAAAGGGGAAGAAAAAACTCCAAAGAGATGTTCTCTAATGCAAACATGCGGCTAACCTCATCCAAAATGAACACTAACAAAAGTTTCAATTCAAATATACTTGCTGAGACACAGTGACATTCCTCTCCTACCAGCGCCCTAAAATAAAGCACCTCTGAGATCACAAATTAACATGTCATTTATATTTTATAGATGACTCCTTTAAGCTAGGATAAGCAGCTGCTAAAGGAACCGTTATATTTACTGTACAGACAGACTAATCATAAATCTCAGCAGGAACTCAAGTACCGGTAAGCATATTTCCAAAACTGTCAAGCTAAGCCTTTTCATCTACTTACATTCACATTGTTTTATAATACGATGAAGACACAATAATATAATATCACAGAGGGGATAAAAATACAATTTATGGTGCAATTAGAGGCTATACCGAAAATATTATGGATTAACAGATGCACGCCCCACTAATGGCATCCCTTCTCTGTTTGGATCATAATGACAGTAGGCTGCTTAAATTAAAGAGCCCTCTGATAAAAGGGAATTAAATAATCTCTAATTGCAGTATCATAATAGTCTTAAACGTCTAATTCAATTATCAACACAAGTGGTTTAAAAAGTGGTCTAAAGGGGGGGGGGGTGATTTTACGGAGCGTGCAGTTCCATGTCAAATGAGTTTCTCCATTATCCATCAGAAAGTATTTCCAGCCTGCCCCCGTTACATAAACAAAAGGGTGAGAAGAAACTATTTATCCCGCTTTACCAAGGGATGTGCTAGAAGATACTGTTTAGACTTTTGTAATCTCAATAATTATAATCTGTTACAATAAAAAAAAAAAAAGACGTTTCTGCATACAAAACCAGGAATGTTAGTAAAAAAAAACTCCCTGATGAATACAAATATATCCATGTGTATTTCTTCTTGTTTGTCACGCTCTTTTTTTCAGGAAAACTTAATAACGACAACATTTTGTGTTTATCAAAATTAGGACCTTGACCAAGGTGATAAATTGGGAGGGAAAAAGTATATGAGCCTGTAAATATAAAGAATTTTAGATTTCCTTAACACAACAAAAAACAGTAATTAATTCAAATACATTTGATCTATTTTCATTATAATAATCTAAATGTGGGAGACATAGCATTGAATGTACACAGCCAAAAAAAACAATAAAAGCAGGATAAAATATTCAAAGATGCTGATTTGTCTATTCCTGTTTTCCATGTTTCTCCCAAAACCCAAAGGATCTTTTTTTTTGCATTGCACCCCACAGGGACGGATATAATGCAGTTAAAACAGACATTGCTGAGCGCTTTATAGACCTCCTCTCAAGACTACAGAAAATTACACTCATAATCCTTTACAGCAGGCAAGAAGGATTCCTTCAGCATGGCCGTGTTGTTCTCTGAATCAATATGGCCGAACAGACTTCCTCTATTTATTTATCAGTCTGCAGATTCATACTGTAATTTAGCTTCAAGCATCCATGTATCTCAGACCGATATTCACATGCTCACAGGCACACGGAAGCATGTTTAGTCCTCGATCTAAATCTCCTTCTCATGCAGCCCACTATCTAAACACGCTGCTAATGGAATCTTCATGGTCTTTAGTATGTAAAACTGATATGATGTATGACCGTAGTAGACACAGAGCAGACCCAGACGCAGTAGTGATGTTAATACACTCTGCCTGGTTCACAACAGAGCCGACCCAAGGCCCCAGCTAACGACTCCTTGCCAAGCAAATGATGATAAACACCAACCCTCCCTCCACCAGTGAGTGCACATTTCCTAATGATGTTCAATGGCAGTGGTGAGCAGTAAAGACAACAAATATATTATACCAATGCATCTTAAATGGGCATCCCTAAGGAAACACATCTGAATTGTAAATTCATGCAAAGGCCTCATTTTTCATACACGGCAAGGGTAAAATTCCAAACAACTATGTACTTAATGTGCAATGTTTTTGCATTTTTACATCTTTATAAGCACTTACTGGGCTGTGTATGTATTTATTTATATGAAATGTGCAGCATTTAGCCATTGTCACAAACATGCTAGGTTTAGATTGATGATTTTCTGTAACAGCAAGCCACAGGTCAAACTCCAACCAGTTTGTAATCGTGCATTTATCATAGATAGCCATATATATATAGTATATATATATATTTATTTATTTATTACTACAAACTTTAGTTTCAAAAAAAAATTGCATAAATTATCTATCTTAGAATCTAAAGTTTAATCTGGATCCATCATACAGTGTATTTTGGGTATTTGAAAGACAACTTCTGCACTCAGGTGGCAACAAAGACCTTTTATAAACTAACTGAAGCCAAGCTATTAGTTGGAATCAGAGATGTTTAACTCACAGCAAGAAAGAATAGTTGGCAACAGGGTCCATGATTTAGAAATTAAGCTGCCTGTGAGAGACGCATGTGGCAAAGGACAGGGGGCCAGGAAAGGAATGAACGCTGGCCGAACTTAAGATGGTTTTAAGATGAATACCTGGCAGCTGCCTTGGTGCACGAATAACCTGTTTGATGGAAAAGAGTGGGAAGGCACGGAGACAACAAGCAAGGGTCCAAAAAGTGGAACACGATCTGATAAGCCTGGAAAAGACATCTGTGCCAAGGGCCTTTCAGCAGCTCCGCTTTAAGTACCTGGACCAGCAAATCTCCTGGGAGAACCGGAATGGAGTGGACCCACACACGTATGCTTAAAACACACAACAGCCGACCTACATGACTGGCACACCTGTACACACGTCAGCACGAACGAGAGAAATCACACAGCCACAAAAGGTGTGTGTGTGTGTGTGCGTGCGCGTAAGAGAGAGCGTTGGAGAGAGTGAGAGTGTTTTAACTGTTTCACCTGAAACAATTTCTCCTGGGCATCGTCCCTTGGTTTTAATTATATTCAGACAGACTGCTGAATGGTTGAACTCCGATTATTCACAAGCCAATATAGATCTTTGGTCTCTTACCTCAGATGGAAGAAAAGCAGAGAAAAGGAAACAGAGAAAATAAGAGAAATGCTCGACTCCCTCTGGGCCCACACACTGGAGTAGGGACAAAAGCGTCCAACACAGGGCATGTGCATCTGCTCCGTGAGTCGAATTTTAGAGAGATTGAGCCTATTCTATTTCTGAAATTGTGAACTGCGGGTCGTCTGGGTGGGTGTAGCACTGAGAGCCTCTAATGGGGAGTTTAAGTGCATCTCACTCATACGCACTTCGCCTCTTGGCTTTGCAGCAAAACCTGAAAAGTAGCTCGATAAATAAAAGAAAGCTTTGAGGGCTGCACAAGAAAGATGAAGTTGATGAAAATGAAATCAACAACTTTCTTCTCAACTCTCAATTCAAACTCAATTTCTTTTATTTGTCATTTTGTCAATTATTATACACAAAATCGAAGAGCGATGAAATTTGAATGCCTGCTTATCAGCTAGGTATTTGTATCTCTAAAGTTGGTTGGGACATAAAACAATTAATTCATATTGATCCTAATTTTGAAAATGAGTCTTGCAGCCAACTTGAAACGACCATCTGACAGATGAAATAACGGAAGCGCTCAAAGACATGCACATACGCACCTTTGTACGCGTAACGTGTGTCAAAGCGGGGCCGAGGGGCTATAGCTGCTAGCATGTCAGCAGGGTGGACATCAGCTGTCGCCTACACGTGCGTGAACTGGCTCGTGCGCTTTGTGTTGACAGGCAGATCCCTGCACCAGGGAGCAGCTTCGAATCTTTCTCTCACTGAGATCGCAAGTCGCTGTCGATGCAAAGAGAACCACATGTGCGAAGAGTGTGCATGCGTGTGTGTGTGTGTTGCAACTAAAGTGTTACACACAAGCGTTATAGTTTGATCGACAGGTGTGTTTGACGGCATATTCCACATACGATTAGATTATGACGATGCAATTCTCCTGTGAATAATTCTAATTATCAGTGTCGACATGTAGCATGAAATAAAAGGCTTCCGGAGTCAGAGATCTCCGTGCTCAGCGATGACTGGGGTCAAAACGAGTAAACAAAATGATGGAATGGTAAACAGAGGGTTAATGAAACGACCCTCTTGGCCCCATTTTTCCATCCCAACATTTCCTCCCTCCACCCACTGACACATCCCTAGATGATGTCATGTTGCTCCATTATAGGCTTCCGTCAATCTCTATAACTTACTTCTTATTTGCATCTCAATCTCTCCCATTCTCCTTACTTGGATGGCCTCGGTTGTCTCGACCCCTTTTACCCGGCCTTCGCACCCCCTGGGTCTCCTCTACAGCCCTGCACGGCCCCTTCTCACCAGTCAGCCAGCAGCCATCTGTCTGTGCATCCGTCTCTGCGCCCGGCTCATTTGGCCGCTCAGTAGGACTGTGTCGATTCTCCGTCGCTGGTGAGCTCTTCTTATCAGACCCATGCGGAGCGCCTAATTAGTCGGTGGGCTTTTGGAAGCGCCTGGCGGGTCCTGGAGCAGCCTGACATACGCCATAGCTGGGGTTAAGAGGTGGTCCATTCAATCCCCTCCACCAAAACAAAATGGGAGTAGAGTCGATTGATATGGGGAGCATGAATATTCCAATGTTTGATAATGAAAGATGGTGGCGTCAAAAGAGTTTCCTCTCGTCGGTTAGTTGGTAGTTGTTTCTTTTTGGATGTGCTGTAATCAATAACTGACACCGTCTCAAACACAAAGAGCATGTTTCATTGTTGCTGAGGTAACGATATTGGAAACTAGTTGTCAATGAACAGATTTCCTCTCTGTCCAAAGATCAATTTACTTTTAGTAAGTAAGCTTTATGTTTAGGTTTAGGCTTAGGTTTATTTTTCAGGGTTTTTTTTGCAATTTGCAAGTGTTTTAAGGCAGTGGTCCCCAACCACTGGGCCGCGGCCCGGTACCGGTCCGTGAGGCATTTGTTACCGGGCCGCTCAGAAAGAAGAACTAATTTATAACATTTCCATTGTATCGATTATTACAGTCTAAAAGGTGTTTTATTTTGAAAAAAGACCGGATTACTTTAATAGTTTTTGCAAGTGCATAATATAAAGTTTATTTGTAACATTATATTCCTCTTTTTTAATTGAATTACTCTTGCTATGTCTCCGAGAGAAGATTTATTGTTTTTTATGACAAAGAATGCGCAGGTTCGAATCCAATCCCTCAGTGATCCCTTTCAGATAATCTTTGTAAACAGGTTTTGACACAAATCCAACTGTATCATCATTAGCCTTCAGCAGTGATACCTTGTTTGGACAGACATTTAACAGGGCATGCCAGCAGACTTGATGAGTCATGATTACTGCGATGGAAAAAACATCTAAATTGGGTGAGGCTGTTTACAGTAGAGAGTAAATTAAACTCCTTTTTTTTTTTTAGCACAACTTGCACGAAACGCTTATAATTTGTCTTCTGGAATGATTGCACATAATCGTATTAAAGAGATACGTCCTCATCTTCAGTGGAGGACATGCACAATATGATTAGGACAAAACAAATCTGTCATGCATAATACACACAGTTCTTAACATGTTTAAATATAGATATATGGTCACACCTGTCATCCACTTGCAACCCATTGCAGCTCATAGTCATTCAGCTCCGCGCTGCTTAGAAGAAGCAGACCTGATATCCAGAGGTGGGCTGAGCAGGAGGGTCTATGTGTGTTTGTCCTACATTAGAAGATCTCTGTCTGCACACACAGGTAAACAGCCTCCCTCCTCTGTTGGTCACAACTGTTTTGGCGTCCCTGTGACAGAGCCCAGGGAAAAATACACCAGGTAAATTAAAGAGATGAATGCCCGTGCTTTGGCTCGCTCAGCGACTTCTCCGTCTCACCGCCGCCATGCATGTGGCTTCAGGTATGTTTATTCATGCAACAAGGTAGCCCAATTAGCCCCCTTTTCTCTCTCTGTATCTGCTTCCATCTCTGTCTCTCCTCCCGGAGCCCACTGGCTGGCAAGTGATTATCAGAGACCAGTTCTTCCTCCTATTACAGCGATGTACAGTGGAAGATGACTGTGGCTATTGAGTTATAAGTGATTATTTCATTTGGGGAAACACGGGGCGGCTATTCTTTTGTGTGAGAGAAGATGGAATGAAGCCACTGGAGATGCCAGAGGGTGAAAGTGCCCATTCGGCTTTCCCTTAGCTTTTTTTTTTTTTTTTGTCATAGCATGGCAGGTTAAACAATTGCAGTAAATTGCAGTGTTTTTATTTTTTTAGTCGAGCCTTTGTTATTGTGTTGCCAAATCAGCACATACACACACACACCTGCGCTCGAGGCATCCTTCTGAGACTTTACTCATCTTTCCTCAAATCTTTTCCTTTGCGCTGTGTAAAAGTTGGCTTCTTTAGATGTTTAGACATGAAAGAGTCGCGGCAATAGCGGGCTTTAAAAAGGGGCTGGTAGATTTTACCTGAGGAATGAAAAGATTTCTTGCACCTTCAGCTTTGGAGGCTGCAGCTATAAGGAGGACACACGGGCACCACGCTGGCGAGGTGGGGATTGATTTGAAGAGAACATCTCCCTTTCAAGCTCCCCTCCACGAACACATGCAAACACACACACACACACACATAGCAGAGGCATGTGCAGGTGGCTCAGGAGAGGAGGCAGAGGAGAGTCAGAAGCCTGACATAAATGAGGGAGAATGACCGCTGGCACTGCTGCATGGTGTCGGGGTTTGACAGCAGCCTGAACAGAGGCCACTCTGACTAATTGGGCTAATTTGGCACCAAGGGAAGGAAAGGAGTCTCAAAGGACCGAATGGCTACTCTTTCATCATCTCTCTTGCCTCATCTGAACCATCTCACACTCAACAGCTCCTTCTTTTAACTGCTCACCGGTTCGCTCCATCGCTCCCCATTTCACTTTCCCTTTATCTCGCCTTTAATAACCGCCCGTTATCCTCCAATCGCGGAGGAGTGGAACCATCTGAAGTTACCTGGCTGTCAAAAGCTGCCCTCTTCATCTAACAAATGCATACGGACGATTACTCCCAGCAGCACCGGAGCAGGCCGGCGGTTCCGATGTACTCCTGCAGTATATAACTCTTGTCGCTTTGTGCTTATTTATCTTGCTCTGTTTTTTTTTTCTTCTTCTTTTTTTTTTACTCCAGAATAAAGCTGCCAGCTTACCCCGCGAGCTCAGTGTTGAGTGAAAGATTAGCATGGCCCAGCCATCTAGTGAAATACAATACAAAACACACAGATACAACCACACACCCTCCTGGAAAGCAGCAGCAAGCCAAAGAACACGCCAAGGAAAAGATAATCTGCTTTGTGAAGGTTCCTCAAGGCAGCGCAAAGACCATTCTCCTCCAATATCAATAAAACATTCAGGCAATAGATTGCAGAGCCATGTTCAGTGGTGGTGGCAGTGGCGCTGCTCTGAATTTAATGCATTATGGCTCCTCTTCTGGGTTTTGATAGGGAGGATTCGTATTATTCTGCTCTTCACTCTGAAGATGAATGATAGTCTATGTGACATGTCTCCAGAACACTTTCTTCTTCCTCCTGCCTTTCCTCTTTGTCCTCAGCCCTTGGCACTGGCAGACTCACTGGTCATCTGCACCAGTGGGATAAGGGGAAGAAGGGTGAGTCTGAGACACAACATATGTTATTCGCTTTTCCAATAGTGCGATGCCTTGCAGGGAAATTTGTGCTATCGCATTATGACATGGAAAATGAAAGAGGCTCTATTGTGCCCCAAGATGGAGTATGGACAGCCAGAAATAATATCTAGAATGTAGACATTGGGGGCTGGTGACAGCAGGACTGCATGGAGACATCACAAACAATATATCTGACTTCAACTTCAAAAACAATCATTCCGAAGATAGAGAATGATAAAAAAAAAAGAAAGAAAAAACAAACACTTGCAAAAAAATATGTGCATGTCTGTTTGGAGTCGAGGAAGGATGGGGGGGAATTACAAATGTAGTTATTTTGTTCTTCTTTGCTCTTCTGCGTCTGTCGTTTCGAATTTATACATGGATAAAAGAAAAAATTACATATCAATATGAGCAGAAGAATAATAGATGATGTAAGGTTTTGAGATAGGGCTGTAAAATGCCTGGAGCATAATATCCTCAGCCCCAGCCAGTCACAGTTTGTGGCAGATTGTCACTGTTTGCTATTCTTAGTGGTCGCATCTCTAAAAGGCTAAGGGAGATTAGCCCACTTAACAAACAGAAATGGATCTGCAGAAGAACAAATTACTGCATTTAAAGCATTTAATTAAAAGCATAGTCCACATGTCAAACAAGCATGTAAAAATAAATATGCAACTAAATACATCAAGCAAAGATTTTCATGTTCTATTCTTTTCTCTTTTATGCCTCGGTCATAAAAACAAGAGAAAGTTCAGCATTGAACAAGATGGCACTGTGCCCGTACACTTAAAATTAATCAGACTGCACGCATGTAATCCTTGTATCCATGCACGTAATCATGCAGATACGACATACATTTGCTGCATGCAAGGATGTTTTGAGGATAATCACTCGTAATCACCGCTATTTGCAAAACACGGGGTGCAGTTTATATATGTGCGATTGAAATTATTCATGTTAACATGAAATCGAAAGCTTGACATCCACATTGCGTTCGTGAGCTCATAGTCAAAGTGTAGCACAAATGAATTAACTATCGCTTCAGTCATTCTGGATTCAGGATTGTGTGTTAGAATGCGGTGTGATCGGCGCAGCAGCATTCATTGCACAAAGGAGCAGGTCAGGAACTACTGACATACACACAAGCACATGTACATGCAGACATTTGAAACTAGTGGAAGAGCATGACTTTAAAGGATAAAACATTTTTTTAGAAAACATACAACTTGACCAAACTCACACAGAGTGCCTTCAGTACTTCTGTGTGGAATATATAAGCAATAATCATTAAATTCTTCTTCACAATGAAGTTGCCATCTGTATTTGCAATCAAGATTGGAATAATTTGATTATGGCGTAATTATAATACGTAATTATATGCATTGCTTTTTTGCTAGCGCAACTCAAATGTGACTATAGTTTTCTAGAGAAGTAAATAACGAGAGAAGTGGAAACGGATGAAGCGTGGAGACGCAGAGAAGGTCAGGTAGGACTGCAAAACACACAGGAAGAAAATATACGAGTACAAATACACAAGAGGCGCATGAGGATCAGCAACAACGCAGGTCATCAAAAGTGATCCTGGAGCTGTGCGGCCAGGGTTCCCACAGCAGGGGATCTACAGGGCCAGTGAGTCCTCCACAACAGTGCTGCGCTGCCAAAAGCCTTCGTTTAGTGTCACAGCTCTGAATTTAGCAGAGTCAAACAGGCAGGAGAAGCGGGAGAGCGAGGAGGAGAAGTGCATGGAGAACAAATAGCGTGAAGGAAGAGAGAGAGAGAGCAAGAGCAGATTGGTTTAGGGCTGGTGGTGAACTTGTCGTGACAATATACGAAATCATCTGAACACAAAAGTTCAACCGTAAAGACATTGTCCTGCTCCCCGGTGATTCTTATCTTACATGCAGCAACATGAGCCTTGCTCTGTTGCAAAGAAATATTTTATTGAATACCATTAATTAATTCTGCATCTAATACTACTGTACTTTCGGCTTGTCCCGTGAGGGGTCGCCACAGCAAATCAACGTTCTCCACTTCACCCTGTCCTTTGTATCGTCCTCCCCAACACCAGCCACTCTCATGTCCTTCCTTACTACGTCCATGTATCTTCTCCTGGGTCGTCTTCTAGCCCTGTTCCCTGGCAGTTCCATCCTCAGCATCCTTCTACCGATATAGTCCCTGTCTCTCCTCTGGACATGTCCAAACCATCAAAGTCTGTCCTCTCTGACTTTGTCTCCAAAATGTCTAACCTTCACTGTCCCTCTTATTGTCTCATTTCTAATCCTGTCCAACGTTATAAAACCAAAAAGACCTACAAATGTCTGTAAAATCCTGGCTGAATTTTACATCATTGCATATTAGACAGTGCTCTTATGGGAATCCCCTCCAGTTGTCAGCAGTATCATATAATAATACAAGTAACAAAGTGTCTAGTGGGCACTTTCATGTGTAAAGATAAACACATGCCCATGTCTCTAACGTTGCTCACCACCCACCCAAACATCCACATCAACACCATTCCCACCTCTGCACTGTGAAATAATCAAGAGGAAACAATGATCTGGAGTGTGTTGAGGGCTGCATACAACTTAGCATCACTAGCAACACGCACACACTGTCGGTGAAGGCTGCAGTCAGTCTATGGCGGCAGGTCTGGGTCACCCCCCCCCCCCCACTCACCCATCTCGGCATAGATGACGGGGACCGATCTGATAAGCCTTGACACATCTTTGACAAGTAATTGCTCTAATCACTCCCCCTCCCATAATTCTCGTTTTCCTCTCTACCCCTGTGCATTTGCTCGTTGGCGTGGTAACCTACCGAGGTGTGGGTGGTCTGATCGGCACAGGGATGCTTCCTCCGAGTTGTCCTGTGATAATCAAGGCTTCACCGTTGACACATATACTTAAAGGTCGACAGTAAATGTGATCTCTTGGGGTATGACACAAACAGTGCACCCCATTTTTCTTTCATCCTCCGCCTACTCCTGTCACTCTGTTTTCTTCTCCATCCATCTTTTCTCCTCTCCTCTGTCAGTCCACAAGTCAATTCTAGCTTTTCTCTCTCTGATCATCTGTAATGTCTCTTGTTCTCTGTGGCCAGAAAAAGCTTCTCTTGATTCCATAACACATTACATAACCGCCAAGTCTCTTTTTAAGGCTTTACAGTGCAATGCAGCCCATATAGACTGCTGTTTCCATTGGGGCAGCAACACAGGAAACCAGCCCTTTAAGGGAAGGGGAAGGAGATGGAAACAGAGGGGGGGGGGGGGCATACCATGTAGAAACTGTGCCAGCGAAGCAGCGTAGAGGAGGAGAACACCAATTTGGGGGGGAGGTGATGTTTTGGTGAAGAAGGGATGTCTAGAAATTCAACCAGCCCCCAATCAAAGCGCAGCATCCCCACGCTTCCTCATGCCGACCCAGACCCACCCATCCTGGATTAAGAGATTATCAATTAGGGCCAGTTGGTCCCAGACCATCCCTCAGCCTTCCTACTGCTCCGATGAGCTGCTGCTCAGTGAGGGTTACGGAGATGGAGGAGTGGAAGGAGGAGGAGCAGAGCCATAGGTAGGCCTCTTGCTGTCATATTCACTCATAGGTAGTGCTGCCTTCATGGCCCTTAATTATATGTGGGTTGTCAGCGCTGGTAGGAAACCCCAGCCAGAGAGACAGAGAGACTTTCATGGGAGAATATAGTTAGTGAGATTGGCTAGCGTGTCAGACGGGGATGACAGGCAAGGCTACCCGTTCAGCAACAGCGACAAGTCTTCCTTCCCACGCCATCTACCCCCACTCTGGTGCCGCTGTCCCTGGCTCGACTGGGCCAATTGACTGGGAAGGTGAGGTGGAGGCTCCCGTCTCACTGGGTAATGATGTGTCTCTCCGTCGAAAGCAGTTACAGCCTTCTTTCAAAAAAAGCAGAGCCCCCAAAAAGAAATTGATATAATGGATCCCCATTTCATTTTGTTTGCTCCCGTGATTTGCGGGTACTTATTCACAGCCAGTGCACACGTAGCCTGGTTGTCTTCAGACCGGTCGGGTCGCGGTAATAAGCTGGAATTTTCCGGTCTGTTATTGCTTTATTGCTTTTAAAATCCACAGAGGTCACTGTTATTAATGTTTGTTGGGCTCCGCTTATTTCCATAAGCTACAACTCCAGATAATATGTGATTCACACAGTGCATGTTCACAGCTGTCACTTCCAAATAAGGCTTCATTAACCTGACACCAATATGATGACCAATCTGATAAACCAGTAATAACATAGTAGTAAACATATGAGGCTGAACATCATATTAACAACTATGTTGTTTGTGTTTTATGCAAGTAAATAATATTTATTTTACCTTTGCTTAACCAAGAAGTCCCTTGAGATCAAATCTCTTTGTCATTTTTCATTTCACTTTACTTATTTATTAAACAGAATAAAATATAATTGAAAGGTTGAGTATTTCTTTATGTAGTTCCTGTCCAATTCCCACGGTGCTGTCAACAGTATTACCTTTAAAGAGTAATAAAAAAAGTGCTTGCTCTGTAATTGACATTTATTCGATGCTTGACAAGACAAATAAACAAGACATCCTGGTTAAGTGTTTCCAGGAAGTAAATTTATATCTGGGGTGATTCGCGTCTCTGCCACTCGCCTGTCTTTAAGTGGATAATGCAGATAGGAAATTAACACAGACAGACACTTTAAATGACGATGTTTGTGTTTTAAATCTGTCTTTCTCTGTCTGGACCCCTCAGGGCTACGACCAAAATAGTTTCAAACTGCCTCCAAAACCTAAAGTAATTCCGAGTCAATCAGGCAGTATTCTATGTATCCTGTACAACTTACATTCTCTCTTATCTGACTAGAATCCAAAAACATTCCTTAAGACATTACATTATTGGATGGGAGGGCTCTTTTTATTTTTTTTTATTATGGTTGGATTGAGAATAGGAGCCACAGAAGCTAAAACAAAACCAAAGACATATAAAGCACAAAAGCAAGAACACATTTAAGGAATTGTGTGAATTTGCAATCTTCATCAGCTATAGATTAGCTGATAAATACCAATCTCATATATAATTTTGTGTGATGTACATGAAATCAGAATCAGAATAACTTTATTGCCTTTGTTTCGGTGCAATCCTGCAACATGTAACATAAGGTAATGACAAATAACAAAATGCAAGCTACAGCTCTACGCCGAAAAATACACTAAGTTAAAAACATACGGATACAGAACCCACCACAAAAACAGCAGCATCAGGAGTGGATCCACAGATATCAGCAGCAGTAACACAAACAGAATCACAGTGTAAATAGAAAAGTGCAAGTTATCGGTTGTAAAGTGTTCATGGATCCGTGTTCATGAGTCTTACAGCAGTGGGGAAGACGCTGTTAGCGGCAGGTTGTGGTCCGGATGGACCGTAGCCTCCTGCCTGCCTTCAAAATTCAACTAACAAATAAAAATAAAACCATATAATAATCAAAGTATTAAAAACATTACTATAGAGCTAGATGGATTGTATTTCCTTGGCCATGATTGATTATGTTTTCACCTGCTTGTTTGCTTGTTTGTTTGTCAGCAGGATTACAGAAAACCTACTTTCCCCGTTTTCATGACGCTTGGTGGTCGGGCTAAGAAAAGGAAAAAACGATTTCATCTTGGAGCCGATCCGAAGCAGAGGGTGGATACGCAAATTATTTTGTCAGTGAGTATAGGCCTGGTTTGTGGGCTGGGCCCCTCCTCTTCTGTTCCGTGTACGGCGGCGGGCAAGCGAGCTAGAGTGTGAATGAAGAGAGGGAGCTACATTAGCAACCACAAAGCCGCTAATCAGAGAAATAAAAAGTTATTTTCTGACTGTTTCATGGCACTTGTGTTCTAAAGCACAAATAAACATGCCAACACCTCCGCACAACCCTGCAGCGAGGTGTCACATTTTGTGTGGATTCAGATGATGTGCGAGTCAAACACACACACACACACACACACACACATCTGCAGATCTTTATACACCCATGAGAAAGACAGAGCAGAGGCTGTCACGTAACCTGGCATGTTTTTGACTGCCTGCATTTATAGGTTTGCACATCAGAGAAGGTTAGACTGTGAGCTTAACAGGAAGCATGAGCGCCAACATTGACCTTCGAGTTAATGACAGAGAGGGAGAGACAAGGTCAAGGTTCTGCAGCGCCACGGACAGAAGGACCTGCAGACTGAGACACAAAGAGGGACAGTGGGCGAGAGTGCCAACAACTACGGGGAAGAGAGAGGAATTAATGACAAATATTTATCAAATGTCAATAACTAGACGGAGAAGGGAGGAGCTCAGTGTGTCGTAGGAGGTTATCCCAGCAGTCTTGGCCTCAAAGACATCACCTTGATATGGATTTACTATAAGCTTTGTTAGAAAGGAAAGTCTTTAGTCTTCTCTTGAACATAGAGATGCTTAGCATGAAGTCCTTCTACTAGCTTCATGTTAAGCTAAATGAGATTGCTGATGTTTTGCTGATACAAAGAAGCGTATTGCTGTAATAGCACTGCAACCAAGCAAAACTAAGTGGTCTTAAAGCCCTTCTAAGAAAACGTTCGAAACCAAAGTGGTTGGATCTGGTTCAGAAAACAATTAGCCATGTTTGCCTTAGGCATATTTGGTAAACACCACTAGATCCTTGAGAGTGACGAGTTTAGTGATTCTACTTTAGAACAAATCTTAGTGCTCAGCCCCCCCCCCCCCCCCCCCCCGAGCCCAAACAACAAGCCCCATCATGGCCTTCAGGCACTTGGTCCCAAAACAAGGAGGGGAGCACCTGGGACCGTACTCTGTACCCTGACAGCTTCTAACATCTACAAATACACAATGCTAACAAGGGTAAACACTAACACACATGCAGAGAGACTCTGTTTCCAGAGTCGGTCACTTTATTTGTTAAAGTGTGTTTAATCACCGTTTAGCGGGGCTGGTTGGACTGCAGCTGTCAGAATTCATTCATTCATCCACATGACCAGTTAGACAGACCAGCCCTACAATGTTAAACAGAATATAATTTTTAGTTGATATTATCTTATATCCCATATCTTGTATATTATATGTATACACACGCACGCACACGCACACATAAACTCTTTTCTTCTTCTTTCTTTTCGCTATACATCAAACATTTGGGGCCATTAGTCAGAATACAGTGGCTGACACTGACCCTGATGGAATCACATGAATGACCTGTTAGCACACAGTCAGTACACTGCTAAACCGGGGCGTCACACAGAGGGCTGTAGAGGAATATCTGTCTTTCTGTCCGTCTGTGTCTGTCGTGCCATCCACCCATTCATTCATCTATCTGGGTAGGTTTGATGAGTTAATCATGATGTTTCTCCCCCATTTATACAATCAAAGAGCTAATTAAAACTTATTATAAAAAGCAACACTTCAACAAACGACACCGTGATAAGGACTAACTAAATTGACTGAAAGCGTCTTTGGGAAGTATTCGACGCATACTCTGAACTTTCAGTTTGTGTCCTGTCCCATCTGCTTCCATGGATGGGGCAGAATTTAGGACTTAAACTGCAGAAAGATGTTTGAGCGTCACTTTTGGGGATTTGAAGTTGTCACTATCGGTTGAAGCACTGAAATGTAGTCAGTTACTGAACTGTAATCAGTTGTAGATTTTTGCCATTTGTAACAGACCAACAGTGTTGTCAGACTACAGGTGTACATACTACTTTGATATACAGTTTGTTCATGCATGTTCAAGTAATCCCTGACAATATGACTATATTCCAGAGTGAGTAGATATTTTATTACTGTAACCTCATCTGATTTTTTGAGTGTTTTGAAAATATAATCCCCATTAAATGTTGTTTATCTCTATTTATCCCTGCTTGAAAACTACCTGGCTGATGTTCAGTCTGGTTGGATTATCTTTAATCCAATAAAGGAGATTAATGGCCTTCTTTGATTCACACTATTTTAACCTTTATGACTTTCAGGCCATAAATATTTAACATTTAAAATGTGTTTTTACGACACACCAGAAAGCGAGTGAGCGAATCGAGTCCCAGGTAGATGGGACAGTTTTTGCGGTCTCACCCATGATGTCTACCGAGAGGAAATTGTCTCTATCTACTCCTTTCCTTTAATTTACTGAATCAGATTCAGGACACAGCATAATATACTTATGGTAATTTAACATTGGCCAATTTACGATCAAATCGTTTTACGGCCGATTCCTCGTAAGTCGACGACCCCCCTGTGCTCCCTCATAACAAAAGTGGTAACTTGAAAATCCCTGAAAACAGAACTGTAACTTTCCAAGAAGAATAAATCCATCCATTCACGGAGTCTCTCTCTCCCTCTTCCAGCTCCCTTTATTGCTGTTGTTAGTCTCCCCGGTTTGGTAGCTGTCCCCGTAAAGCCCCCAGCATTCTGGCTTCAGAGGCATCTCAGAGTAAATCAAGACCACTCAAGATTAACGGTGGCAAATTATTCATGAACCCAAGATCTCCCGGCTGGAAATAGCACGGACTGGCCTGGGTGACGTGTCACAAGCCATCTGGATTAAAGACAATGCACCTCTAACACACACACACACACGCATACACACACAGCCCATCACAACTAACACAACCGCTGCCACCAATTTAAAACAAGTGTTTAGTTTATTCAGAGTGTACACATGCACACGTTTCATTCCCGGCAGCCAGAGGGAAGGCAGGAAGGCGTGCGAGTGACACCAGAGGTCAGCAACACCAAATGTAGTTATACTCACGTTTTTACAAGCATTACATCTGCTCACTGATTACCAGTCTCTATTTCTGTAATCAATAAACCAAAGCAATTTGGAATGGTTGGGGGATTTCAGCAACACGATTACCGGCTGGCTGACTGGAGCGGATGTGGGTACAGCAGCCCCAGTGACGCGGGCGAGGCAGAGGGAGCTCGGAGGGAGTATCCGTTTAGCAGTGACCAGCTTCGGCCGGCGCTGATTCCCCTGTAATAGGCTTTGGGCCCGGCTCCCACCGGAGAGTTTGGTTGACAATCTGACAAAGTTATCTCAAGATAAATGGGTTACGGGTTGTGGGCGGCAGGACGGGAGGGAGAGAAGGCGACTTTTCTGTCAGTGATGTTTTGATGGAGGATGTGTATAGCCGTAAGCGCCAGCACTAGCAGCCCCCCCCCGCCCCCCCCCCCCCCCAGGTAGATGGGAAGATTGTTGTTTTGCTGTATCTGCAAACAGAGCAGTGCTGTGTTTGGTGCACGTTTTGTGTGTTTCTCCATCTATTAGGAAACCTGATAGCTTTAATGAGAGGGAGATTTGCAAAGACAGAACCTGCTGCATGAGAAACGCCACCAGCGAGTCTGGAGTAACCCGAGGCAAAGGTCACAAATTCAACATTTTAGATGGACATTGTTGATTGGTCTAAACAAGCGGACGTGCCATATCAGCCTTTATCATGAACCATTTAAGTAATAACTCGGGCTGTCTCTCACTAAAGCACTCAGGAACACAGAAACATAAATGTGCAAGCACAAAAGTTCTCTCCTCTCTCTCTGTCAGACACACACACACACACACACACACTGATACACACACACACTCACAGGAGAGCACCTATCACCAAGACCAAGCCAGGCCTCTTTTTACCCTTTAATTCCACAGATAAACAGACTTTTCTCTGATCCCGTCAGTTTGCGTTATCTGCAACAATGGTCAGCCGGACTGCAACAGTGGAGCAAATTAGGACCCTAAATGTCAAAATTGATACACTTTATTAAGTTAATTAGATGCTGAGTGTACACAGAGGCCAGGATGGGCCCTCAAACACAGACAGACAGAATGGTAAACACACAGGATTATTTATAGATATAAAATATAAATCCTTGCATTGAATTCTACTGGTCAGTTTCAGTGACAGAGCGTACGTGCTATTTGTGTACTGAAGCAGGTGCTCAAAGGTAAGTAGATACATAACATTGTGATCTGCAATATAGTGCATTATCTTGTTGCAAGGGCAGCACAGTGGCGCAGTGGGTGGTGCTGTTGCCTCACAGCAACAAGGTCACAGGATAGAATCCAACTTGAGGCCTTTCTGCGAGGAGTTTGCAGGTTCGACCCGTGTCTGCGTTGGGTTCTCCCCAGGTTCTCCGGGTTCCTTCCACCTCCAAAAACATGCAAATTAGGTGAATTGGTTGCAGTAAAATCTTCGGTAGATCTGACTGTGTGCTTGAATGATTATCTGTCTGTGTGTGGCCATGTGATAAACTGGCGGCTTGTCCAGGGTGTACCCCGCCTCTCACCGTAGACTGCAGGGATAGGCTCCAGTCGATCCCGTGAGCACAGATTTCAGATTAAGCGCGTAGAAGAATGGATGAATGAATGAATGAATATCTTGTTGCAATTACCAATCAGGACTCAACGTGGAAAAAATTCAATTAATCACCATTAGATGATGCAGACGCTTATCCTCAGGAGAAGTCGCAGCCCCTGACATCAACTTCATTTATTGTTTGGGATTCTACAGATGTGCTGCTTTTTGTATGAAACTGCTAATAATTACAAAATCAAACTTTTGTTTTTTTTCTACCTCCCTTTGTTATCTGGTCTCTTTTCTAAATTAAGAAATGACCGACTTAAACTGTTATTACCGCACGTGTCCACATCGAATGGAATATTGGCTTTGCATGAAAAAATATAAATTTGCAGACAGAGAAGAACACAATGAATTTTCATAGTGACAAGGTTTGGGGTCAACTAGATGCCAGCGATGTCTGACTGCCAATGCTAATGAAGAAACTGCTATAAAGCACTAATAACAGACTGTGCCACATATAATGTACTGTCAAGACCATTCGCAGATACAGAGCGCACGAGAATCCCTCACATAATTATGTTTTACAGCTCAACTAATTTGTCAAAGCTATGTTTATGTGCAATTTCTCATAGAATTAGAAAAAAAGTAATTAAGAATCAAGGTGATAAAACAAAGTTAAGTATATTTTTGGAGCTGCTAAAGAGGGCCTGAGGTCTCCAGGACTCCAAACAGAACATTATTTCTGAAGTAATCTGACGTTAAAACGATTGCAGCCACTGCAAAGCAGTAATGAAAGTGTGAAACATTATTCAAGTACCGCAATCTTAATTTTCATTCTTCTCAAAATCATAAGGCTTCATAGCCCCCTTTTGCACTGTCACACTTTTCGGCTTTGCTTTATTTCCATCCTCTGCAGGAGATGTTCTTTCTAAATCTGTTCCGTGCTCCTACGTATATCTGTATTTCCTAAACCTCTCCGCCATTGCGACGCTTTAAAGCAAACCGTTGATCAATGCCTTGCAGACTGTACTAATCGATTCGAAGTGAACAGAGGGAGACGGCTCTAATGGCCGGTCCTAACTGAACAGGCCTCTTCATGTGAGAGCGCTTGTTCATTACAGGGCTATTTCATGGTGCTCGTTGCGTCGCAAGCGTCTGTCTTTCATTCAGCCTCATGTCGGATGGAGGAATGGCCTCGGGGTATATTGTCTGCGCGGAGCCTGAATGTTGTCATGCTAGTTCCCACTGATATGCCTCGTGCGATTCACGACTTTGAAAAGAAAAGAAAAGAAAAATGGGAAATGTGTTTCACAGGCTTCGGAGAAGAGGGCTGAATGTGATATTTAGTGTTACCCAGTGCAGGATGTGGAAGAACGGAGTTTTATTTCAGTTCAGTCAGAATGGTAAAGTAATGTGTTAATACTGATGGTAGCTTTTTAATCTATTATTACAATCAGCGTTACATCCAGGTTTAAGAATGCTTTTTAATGTTTCCGGGCTCAGGCAGAGCAATGTTCCAATCGCGCGGCACCGAGAAAGTTGATGTGGCTCGCGTGCGGCGCAGCGTCGCGCTTTGTTGTGGAATATGCATGTGTGATAGCCATGTTACTCAGAGGGAGCCAAGAGCAGAGTCACAGGCAGATTCTTGACTGTTGCTCTGAGTTGCATTATTCACCCTACATTTCTACAGTATGTAAAGTAACCCGACCATCTCAGTTCAAAATCTGCCTGCAACACAGCTCAGTGAGTCCCTCCATACTAAATGTAGACCTCTGGGCACGACAGCAGACATACATTATTTCTACCACACACACACACACACTCATGCCTTACACGTCTTTTCACCACACATAGCTCCACATATAACCTCTGAAACATTATTTCTCCAGCCTTCAGTGCGAGAGTCACAGGTGCTTTCATCATAGTCTGGCTGTCCAGCCGGCTGGCTGCAGTCTCATCTGTCCCTGGGTTGAAATTGCCAATAAAGAAGGCCTCATATAGATCACCCCCCGACGGGGGCCGGCGACCTGTCATGCGGACCATGATTCCTCGCTCTCAGAGAGGGGAAGAGGGACAAATAACCCTCTGAATCTCCCTATATCTATTTCTCCACACCCTCACCCCCCCCAAGCCTCCATCTTCCTCCCCAGTCATACCTCCACATACCCCTTCTACCACTCTCCAACAGGCCATAAAGTGCCATGTGAAAGGAATATAGTGGACGCAGTCATAAGAGAGACAAGTACCGGCCTGAGCTTTCACTTTCTCGCTCCAGAGGTAGTGAATCAAACTAATAGGTTAAAGACATGAAGACGAATGAATGGGAGGATTAGAACCCCAGCAGAGGTTCCTCAAACGCGCTCTCATATTGCTGTGAACATTAAAAACTCTTCAGACAAAAAGACATTAATGCCGCCCCAGACTGTAAAATTTTAACAATGCTAATGTAGGGAGCTGAACACTATAATTCATTTAGGCTATCAAATTTTTTAAGGTCACTGATGCACATTCTCTTATCAACACCCATTATGTAAAAAAAAGTCATTCTAATTAGGTATTACAATAAAAGCACAGTCCCTTGTCCTGGTTTTATGATTTTCAAGTTGCAGGTACTGTAGTTTCTGTACTTTTGAAGTTCCGCATGATCCTATCTCTTTTTAGGAGTCACTTTTTATTTCAGATTTTTTTTATTTAAAGTTGATTTTTACAAGGAAGCTTCCTGGTTGAGATGCAACTGGACTGTGCTGAGTCCGTGATGTTTGGAAGACCCACAGTGCCCCCTGCTGGTGAAGAATAAAACGGCAATATGATTCTGAAGATGCCAACGTGAGTTGGGTGAATTCAAAACTCCAGCAACACGGGAGTCTCCCCTGTAAACCTCCTGGCCATAGCAGGAACCCCGGCGTGACAATCTCCTCCTAGATTTTGTCTGAATCATGGACGAGAGACACTGAGCGAGAGTGAGACAGAGAAGAACCTGCGTGGCCCGTGGGCAACTTCAATAAAAGACAATCTGACTCTTCAGAAGCAATAATAATCAAGATCCTCCCACCGAGGTTGTTTGTCTGAGGGGGACACGGATGGCTACGAGTAAGGAGGAGGAAATACCGAGCGGTAATTAATAGGCCTAAGTGACTGTTGCTGGAGACAGGGACAGGGTTTGCTGTTACTGAGAGCTGGTACTGTGCCCCCCCCCCCCCCCCCCCCCTCCAGCATGTCCCACTGCCTTCAGGGTTGGCATGTAGGCAGAGGAGGAGGAAATGGAGAAAGTGACTTTATTACGTGCTCGTTTGTCTCCGGAGGGGGGGGGTCTCTCCTGATCATCTTGAGACTCAGCCACCCTGCTTCTACATGCACACACGCTGAAGCGTGCCTTCCAATGCTAATCTCATGTCACAAATGTTAAGGAAACGACACGAAATGCCACAAAAATGTCATCATTCCACTCCTGTCGCCGGTTCATCCTCGCCTCCCACCCCCTTGCAAACAGATTCAAGCATACATTCATTTGCATGTGTGCACGTGTGTGTGTGTGTGTGTGTGTGTGTGTGTGTGATGGAGTGGGGCACCAGCTTGTTGTTTTTAGCCTCTAGGTGACTGTTGCTGCATGGAGCAGCAGGGTGGTTCACATAATCCCATCACTGTTGTCGTCATGAAGCCCAAAGGGCCCCCTTGGAGGTGCAACATTTCTGGCATCCTCTGACTCTCCTCCGCTGCCAGAGTCAGCATCTCCAGAGCCAAGAGACACACTGTGCGGACCACCACTCAGTTATACACTGCCGTGACTGAAAGTGGCTTACACTACAGGAGATCTGGTTCAGAAATGAATGAGAAAAATGGAATGGAGGAGTTGGTACATAAAATTATATTAGAGCCAGCACGGAAAAAGATTTAGTGTTTTGCTGATCGTGTCTGCTCTGATTATCAAACAATCATTCAAGTCATTTTTTTTTCCTCATAAAAAAATATTAATTTAGTTCCAGATTTTTGAATTTGGGGATTTTATGACTCCACCACAATATAAAATATTATCTATCTACAAAATCTACATGTCTGTCCTCAGATGTCTTCATCAGACAACTCTAATCCCAAAATCCCCATGTTTGCTCTTCGACCCGACTCCGAAATGCAGTTTCACCAGCATGCACTAACAATGTTAGCTCTTCACAGCCGATTCATTCCTTGCTCATCTTGTGGGACTCTGTGAGGTTAAAATGCAGTCTTCATTCAGAAGAGGCGGGGGGGGGGGGGTGAGCCCCTGCATTCTAGAACAGGCAAATACGTGTAACAGCATATTGTAAGCTACATACTAAGCAGACGGGGATCGTTCTACTAGGACTGAGGCTGTGTTTATGGCTATGCCAGCCTTGGGAAGCCCCATGGCACAATCAGTGACCTCCACTGTAGATTTCCTTACTAATGTGACCCAAGATTATGTATCACAAAAGGGATGAGAAAATTCCCACAGGCTATAGTTAGTCTTAGGCACTGGGGATCACTGTCCTCAGCCCGCCTGAGAACAGACAGGATGTGGCAGCTTGCAGGCATTTAGTTAAAGGAGATGTACTTTAACGCTGCAGGCATGCATTTATGGAGACCCTACAAGGATGAAAAAGTGTATGACATGCTGGAGCCTATAAACAATCTGCAAAAAAAGAGAAGGGTAGATGCGACAAACATCAGAGAATTAGCCTTACCTTGGTCCAAGGCATCTAATCATTTGTGATAGTCTGTGTGCTCATTCTTATAATTAATTTGTTTTCTCTGACAGCTTTTTCTAAATAAATTGGGTTTAAAAATGTCGCCTGTTCTTTTACATTTAGTTCATGGTGAGAGGAAAGCAGTTTACATGAAGCACAACGGCTGCACTAGAATCAGAAAGTCCAAGATGCTTGACATTAACTGCTGCCCAAAACTAAAGTATGGACTTTGATACATAAAGCTGACTTGCTATTCATTTCAAACATCATGGACGTATTGACTATGTTACGTAACTCAGGCTAAAGAGTTATTATCTTTATTTAAAAATGGAAATTGCTGTTGGCTATTTTGATAAGTAAAAGAAGAACAGGTGCAAACAAAATTATGACTCAGCACCAGGGACACTTGAATAGAACAGAGGCCTCCATGTAATACAATGTAATGTACTTCATGTGTTTCTCTTACAATAACAAATCGATATGTTTTCTGTCAAAAAGGGCCAGTTGTTTTGTAATGAAAAAGGTTTCCTCCAATGAAGCACTTGACGAATCTTCCTGCACCAATGAGTTTTTGTTGTCATTTTCTTGCGCGCACCAGGTTGCTCCTTTTATTTGTTCTAGACGTTTACTGAGCTTCACTAATCCAGAGCTGGAAATAATTACATTTACTCAAGAGCCGCAATTCAAATGACCCAGTTTACACTTTCTGTTAGTTATTGGCCAGATTACAATGAATGAACATACTTTATATATAAAGATACAGACATGGAATAGATGCGAATTCAGTTCAACTCATTTTACTCGCTCCAGAGGGGCAGCTGCATTAAATTACCCGAATTTCAGATAAAATAGTCAATATTGGTTAAACAAATGTAAAAATAATTGTGTGTTTGCAGTGTAAACAGTGTAAAAACACAATGTATACATTATCGCCTATGATACAGGATACCATAAAGTCTACTTCTCCATCTTGGCATAAAACTAGTCCCTGTTTTTATAAATCATATTAGATGAATGAAGAATATTACCGGTCAGGCTTATTAGTTCAAAATAATGTATTTTATTTTATTTTATTTTATTTCGGCTCATATAGTGACGCAATGTCGTGAAAGAATCGTATGCTGTATTCTTATTGGTTAGCTTTACAGCCAGTCAGGCAGCAGTAGGTGGGAGTTGAGACTTTAATCCAATCACATTGCACGTATACGTCACTTCCTCTGCGACCTGGCGGAAGAGCACGTTGCTCGTCAAAACAATGGCGCTCCGGGAGCTATCTTCGTTGGAGAAATTCCTTGGCTTGAAAAAGCCGAACAAATACGGTACACAAGGGGATAGAAAGGTGACATAACCGTGTATCTTTGTGTCGTCCATTGTGACTTTAAACTGCTGTTTTGTTTAATAAAAAGCATGTAAGATATTAGCGCACCAGAGGCTAGCTAGGTATTGCTACGATACCAGTTGTGCGTTATAAAATATGAGGCTTTGTGGTCACTGGTTGATTTTAGAGTAGACTGTCTCTTCGATTAGACTGATCAGGTCAAAAATCCAAGTAGATGTTCAACGAACCACAATGAAGAGGAAACCGAGCTCGATAATTTCATGTCCTTCGTGTGGTTTTCCTGCAATAACAAATGAGGAGGGTTTCTGTCAAAACATGAAAGCGGTTTCCTCCAGTGAAGCACTTTACGAATCTTCCTACATCAATGAGTATTTGCTCTCCTTTTCTTGCATGTAGCGGGTTGCTGTTTGTATTTGTTCCGGAGTTTACTGAGCTTCACTAATCAAGAGTTGGAAATAATTACCTTTATTCAAGAACAACAATGATCCAGTTTACACTTTTTGTTTGTTATTTGGCGGATTGTTATTGATGAACATACTTTAAAGGTGCAGGCATAGAATACACGTAAGGTGCAAATTCAAATCAGCTTCATCAAAGTGACCTAAAAGCTACTCTCACTCGTGTGTGTGTTTATGTATCAAATGTAAAAAGAATTGCCTCACTGCAGATCAATAAAGTTCATTAAAAAGAAATGGATCATCAAATCCAACGATGTTAGCGATGTGTGTTTATTTAATCTAAGAGGAACGATGCGGTACGCATGAGCTGAAAACGAAATGAAACGTGTTCCCTTGCTTCTGCCTCTCACTGTGATGCAGATACCTTTGCTCCAGAGCAATAAAGGTCCTCCCCTAGTGGGACTAGCGACTGTCGCCAGCCACCTGGTGAACGAGGCCAATCGCCCGGAGCTGCTGGGAGACTCCGCAGAGAGCAGGGCGCTGGTGCAGCAGTGGCTGGAGCACAGAGTCACCAAGCTGGACGGCTGCAGGAAGGAAGACGGCAAGACCGTCTTGAAGGTAGAGCGTTGTTTTCCATTGAAAATGTGTTGCTCCAAATTTCTACTGTCCAATTCCTTGAGGAGTGAATGCAGCAATACTTAAATAAGACCTGATTCCATTCTCGTAGTTGAGCGTGTTCCTCCCTTTGTGTTTGTATGTGTGTGTTCACGTTCCCTGCCCCTGAGGTGCCACGGCGTCTCAGTTTCTCTTGCGTTCTCCACCAGCCTAGCCGCTGTGCACGAGTGTCTGTCCGGTTCACGCGCGGGCGACAGGAACACAGACTGATGTCTGGCCCTTCAGTGACGCGACCCCGCACGACAGGCAAAAAGGCTTTAATGTGCCTAACGCCAGTCAGCGTGAAATGGATCACCAGCCGCTGGTCCTCTCGTCTGCTCGGCGCCTCTTGGCGCTGTCGCGTCAGCGTGAAATGTTTGTGTGTCCGTGCGTTTGTGTGCACGCTTCTCGAAGGATTCATGCTGTGTGGCAGCGTGCTATCTGGACAAGCCTCCTAAATATTTTAATGGTGCCGCTTACAGAAGGAAGTCGCCCCGAGCAGCTCGGCTCTGATCCCCCCCCGGTGGCCCCATTTCCTGTCCCGCTGCTCCGTCTCCGTCCTTAGCGCGCCTCTTTCAAGCACACACCAGTCACGTCGCATTAAAATGTCCACACGTAAACAGTGTCAACTGTAGGAGTTCTCAAAAGTTCTTCACCTCGGGGCGCATTAAAAACAAGTCGTGGCTGTCGAAGCTGAAGTGGAACCACCTCCTCACATGTATGGGACGATCAACAATCACTACTACTACTACTGTACTTTCAGCTTGTCCCGTGAGGGGTCACCTTCTCCACTTCACCCTGTCCTTTGTATCGTCCTCCCCAACACCAGCCACTCTCATGTCCTCCCTCACTACGTCCATGTCTCTTCTCCTGGGTTGACCTCTAGACCTGTTCCCTGGCAGCTCCATCCTCAGCATCCTTCTACCGATATAGTCCCCGTCTCTCCTCTGGACATGTCCAAACCATCAAAGTCTGGTCTCTCTGACCTTGTCTCCAAAACGTCTAACCTTCACTGTCCCTCTTATTGTCTCATTTCTAATCCTGTCCAATCTGGTCACTCCCAAGGAGAACCTCAGCATCTTCATCTCCGCCACTTCTAGCTCCGCCTCCTGTCTTTTCCTCAGAGCCACTGTCTCTAAGCCGTCCATCATGGCTGTCCACACCAGTGACTCGTAGACCTTTCCTTTCATCCTCGCTCCTTATAACTTCACTGTCCCCCCTGGGACCTTCTCATGTACACACAGATACTCTGTTTTACTCCTGCTCACCTTCATTCCTCTCTTTTCTCAAGAACACCTCCACTTCTCTAACAGAATGGACAGACACATAACGAAGTATAAGTATCACATTGATATATTGTGCTGTTTTCTTAGTTCTAGTCCAATCTTAAAATTAACGGCTGTGGTTTTTCAGTCTGTACTTGATTTACCCAAAAGGCAAAAACAATGAAGAATCTTTGAATGTTTGCCCGTGCGTCTGCACAGCAGATCTCTGGATTGATGACGGGCAACTTAGCATTAGTTTTTCTCAATATGCAATGGATGTAGAGCACAGTGGAGGTGGGAGCAGATGGAGAAGAACCCTGGTTTGGAGGTCTATGTTCTTAGGATGGAGGTGCTGCGTCTCCTCTGATGCTCTACTGGGTTTCAGCCTGCGGGCTGAGGCAAAACAAGGATCTGATTGTGGAAGGGAAGGACGTCTGCCATCTTCATGCTTTGTTTGGCATCATCCACTCTTGCCGCACAGTAACTCAATTTGCCCCGAAGATGCTCCGTGTGGATGCCGCGTTCCCTTCGCCCATTGTACAAGTGCTAGAGACGGTCCTTTCCCTTGGGACCAGCACTTCCCCCGCACGAATTTGCACACACAGACATGGACTGAGAAATACGAATCATGATGCCCAAGTTGACGACGGCTTCATTAGATTTGCAGACGAGAGCAGCAGCCATTTGGTAGTGGAATAAACAAATGGGCCTGTTTTGTACAGCATCTGTGCTAAGTCGGCAGTCATTGGGAGAGACGCTATATACTGCCTCAGGCTACGTGTTAGCACGGCACTGAGACACGCAAGCTAGGATCCAGACTCGTGTACCTCACAGATATATTGATTAACAAACCCGCCGTCATGTCTCCGTTTGGGTCCAGTGGAAATCAATCAAAATAATTTTCAGATTCAGCCTTTACAATAAATGCAGAGCAGCTTTTAATTTTGATTGGAATGCAAAGGGTTCATAAGTCATTCCTGTAAATACGCTTCCTAATGTTTGGGCGTTTTGACAGAACCGCATGCCATAAAGCATAAATTGCTGCTTTTTTATTTTGTTATTTTGCAGGACCTCAACCTCTACCTTCAAGACAGAGCGTTCCTGGCTGGCAACCAGTTTACCTTAGCTGATGCCTTCATGTACTTCGGAATCCATCCGCTCATAGTGAGTCACCCCGTCTCTTACCTCAGCACCTTTCAGCGTTACTGCTCAGATGCCCGGTTGCGGTTTGCCACATAAACTGTAACATCTACTTTTCAGTGCTCCTTGGTGAACAGAAATTGGATACTTAATAGATTAATAGGTTTTGGGGGGGGGGGGGCACACGTTTAATTCAGGATACGGGTTGGTTTTCATACTTTGCTAATTAATTAGATGCATTGCTGGGAAACGAACAAAGATTTTTGGAACTAATGACAAAAGTCAAATATAAAGACAAATAAACCTTTGAGAAGGTCTTTGAAACTGCCCCGGTTTTGATGTTTAAAGGATTGATTTGTTGTGCCTCAGTGCTTTTAATAAGAACTCCCCCATTAGTCCATCCATCCTTTCATCCAGTTTCCCTCCTTATGGGAGCGCACTTCATTCAAACCACAACTTTAACAAGCAATTTGTCTCAGTGCATAGCGTACAACTAGACCAGTAATTTGTCCAAAGGGCATCGGGAACAAGTTGGCAATAAAACACAAGGATTATGAATTCATTTTCACTCATCGTAGTAATGAAGCAATGTGGCACAAAGTTATGCCTTTAGTCTCAGACCAGGGACAAGGAAGCGTCTTATGTCTTCAAGTGAGATCAGGCACTTTAAAGGCAGAAGGGAGCAGAAGGGAGGGAGGCATCACATGCTGAGCGATGTCACTTGTTGTGCCACGAGGAGAGGGGCGTCACATTGGTTTGCAATCAGTGTGGTTTTATTTACCCCAGGGGCATTGGTCAGCCACCCCAACCCTTAGCCACAGCCTGTCCTGATTTTCACTTCACGGAAAACAACTTTTGCGCAAACGCTAAACTCGACTGACACCAGAAGCATTCTGGGATGGAATGTTGTCTGTAGGGAAATTGCACATTGCAGTTAATTATCAGGACTGCAGAGTTAAGCGAACATTTTCCAACTTCTCACCAACACAATCTTGCTTAGGTCGATGAATCTGATTGATATTTCCTCTCATGCTTACCGCGTCGTGTTGCTCCAACCTGTCCAGCGAATGTTCGCAGCTCCAAATTCCCTTCCATGTTTGATCAGGAAGGGCATATTTCTGAGGTCCAGAAATATAAACGTTTGTCTTAAGACCTTCAGGCCTGAAGCCGGACCTACGTGATAAATAATAAATTGTTGTTAATCAATTAATTAAGCTAAGTCTTTGAAATCCTTGTCATGTTACATGGCCCTACACCTAACGTTTTCTTATGAGGGACCTGAAGGAACGAATGAATTCTGGTTTCATGGTTGCCGCTTGTGCAATAACAGCAGATTCAGATACTTTACTAGTGAGAGTCTGCGACTTGATGCCGAGTCCTGCAGAGGGTCTCTCACAGGTTCGGAGGTGACGATTGGTTAATAGTCGTCACCTTTACCCCGCCGGTCGGACCCCGTAGACGTATAAACATCAGCTGTTTTATCTTTTGGTTTTTCCATCACTGTATGTGCTTGTGACTGTGAATAATTGTTTACTTGTAATCCATCATCACAGATTATTAGTTCCGATCAGAATGAGTTCATGAATGTTTTTCACCCTTTTTGGGTCCTAAAAAAGTATCGAGCATTTATATCGAACTAGAACACTTGCTGCATTAAAAGGTCTTTCCAGTGTCGTCCTCACCCCCTCCTCTCTCGCCCAGGTGGACCTGGCCATCCAGGAGAGGGAGCAGTGTGTGAACGTGACGCGATGGTTCGATCACGTTCAGCACTACCCCGGCGTCCGGCACCACCTTCCTGCAGTAGCTGTGCTCAGAAACAGAATCTACAGCGGCACACACACCTGAGACGAGACGCCACCCGACCCCGTCTGACTTTTCACAAGCAAATCTGTCGACTGGGCCTAAAGTCCAACTCCATCTGAAAAATCGCCATCATTTTAGGACGTTTCCTTATTTCTGTTTTATGCCACAGGATTCCTGCCTTATTATTTGTCCTGGTTATACACATTAATTATACTTAATATGAAAGAACAAAACCTAATGTTGGTTTAAAAGGTACTTACACTTTATAGTTTATACTTAAACTGCTATGAAGGGATTTCCTCCTAATAAACATCTTGTTTAAATTCTTAAAAACAATGTTGATGCTTTTAGTTATTTTGCTTCCCAGAGCCGTTGAAGGTTGATAATATAAAACATTTGTTGGCTTAAACTACGTGATGAGGGAGCTCAGGTTATGGGATAGGCAAGTTCGTTTGGATGGAAATGTCTGTAGGATTATTTTTTTAAACATCTTTTTGCATGTTGTTTTGAAAAGGGAAGGCTGTACCGGTCTCAGTGAAGTGCTGCTAACTTATATAAAACGTCTTTCTATTTATTTAAAGTGGTTAAACGGAGAATCTTTGATCAATTTGAGCACCAAACATTCATTGACCGGTGTTACCACTTCAAATGAGATTCAGTGTTGCACTAGTGAAGAAGAATTTTATTGTATCCTCGGGAAAAGCAGCTTCTTTCATTCGTTAGCAGTTTGTCTTTGTTAACCTATCAAGACCGTCAGTGTTGAGTTCACGGTGTTTCAGTCAGCCTCGGCTCCCGTTTAAAGGCTCTCAAGCCGGCCCGCTGGACAGTCCTGTTTCTGTGGGAGTCTCCCTGACTGCATCCATGCACTCTGTTTCCCTACCAGCCGTGTGGGCAGCAGCGAGCGGTTCAGCGTCAGCCCCAGAGTCGGAGATCAGAGTGAGCCTCCCACTACCACCGCTGTTGATGCTGCAGGCCAGAGAGGAGGGCAGTGGGCCCACCAGCTGCCACACAGATCCAGCCAGCCAAGGCCAGAACCCGGGCCCCTTGGCGACAGCCAGCCACTGTGTGTCATTTCAACCCTCACACTCCCACGGGGCGGGGCACCGTGGAGAGAGGGATGTAGGGAGATATGGAAGCCACAGAGGGAGGAAAAAGAGCACCCAGAGGTGCAGGGATCGCCTTCCTGCTGCTGGCTGGATGTTGGCTTTAACGCTATTAACGGGTCAAGACATCAGAACCGCTAAATGATGAATTATGCAGGTAACGACAAAAACGACTGGAGGATGAAACGGCTCGTATTGATCAAATGTTGCCTTTTTAAATTCACCAGATCTTTGAGCTCAAAATTGATCCGTTCTGTCTCCTGTTAATGCGCTCCCTTTCGGCCTCTCATGAGTATGACTTCTGCCTCTTGTCTTCTGATGTAACCACAATGTTCAACCTGCACCAATAAATTAAGGCATATGTAGTTCATGATTTTGGAGTTTGCTTTTTGTCCCGGTTTTGTGTAAGTCGGCCAGACGACAGCGCCGTTCTTCAACGAGTCCGTAAAAAGTGGCCCGCTGTGTGTTTGTGACGAGTGGAATGCAGAGGATAGGAAGCATAAAAGCAGCTCGCAGTCTTTTGAGCGGGCCTCGTGACGCTGTGGGTGCTTTATGATATGGTCTTTCATTAAAGAAGCCCTTGTCCTCTGTTATCTTGGCATTTGCTTGGAATGTTTTAAATGTGCATTATCAGTTATTTGTACTGGTGTCGCCATGACAACAGCCAAATCAAGATTTTAAGCCTTTGAGAAGGTCGAGACTGCTGACAGTAAAATTGCGGAAGTCACAATATTAAAAGAGTAAATGTATAAAGAGCCCTTTTAAACACTGACCTTTAAATAGATCAACAGATGCTTGTGATTCATGTGAGGTGAAAACAACAAAGCTAGAATGCTTTAAAAGTGAGCTCACCAATAGTCCAGGAATATAAAACTACGGGAGACTTGATTTATACACAAAAACAACTGAAAAAAGTGAAGATGTTTTCGCTTTAGCACTTTGTACAAATGAGAGTTCAATTGAATCCACAAGCTTTAAGGCGTTTGTACACCAAAGCTGCATTCTGCAGATGGAGAAGAAAACGAGATGAGAAAGTTTGGAAAATAACTAATGAGAAATACACTCAGACAGAAGGTCTGAGCATCATCTGCAGGATGAGACTGATTACCTTGAGACATTGTCATTGTCGTCTTTATCCGATCTGATTTATCTTACTTCATGCGACATTTCCACCAACATTTATTTTTGAGGAGTTTCTGGTTTCTGGTTTCCTCTTTGTTTCGTCCGAACATATTCTTCCGCTTGCTTTGAAGAATTATTCCAACTCCCAAAATGATTTTTTTTTGTATGGCTTCCTCGCTGACTTCAGGCAGAATCAGAGCCTGGTCTCACAGTCGGACTCCTCCCTGGTTAAACCTGCATACGGTACGGTGAGAGCTCGGCCGCAGCAGATCACCAGGAGGGAGGCCCAATTAGAGGCGCACCTCCCTCAGCCCCTGAAGAGGAGCTGAAATTTGCTCTGCAGGGGTGGAGCTTGCCCCAGCCACTGTCTGCTGACCTTCCACCACCGCTTGGTGGGGGAGAGGTCAAAGGTCAAAAAGTAGGATTATCAGTATCTCCTGATTACTTCCTCTTTCATGGAGCTGTAGTGCGTGTCTGATTGAAGCATCCGATGATATGACGCCACGTAAAGTTTGCTTAACAACAGGGATGATAGTCCAGATGTTGGAGGTGAGAATTCACCAAAATGCACGAGTTGTTGCATTTCCAGCAGGTGTCTCTCTTCACTTCACGAGGGACAGGAGGCTTTACCGATGTCACCTCCTCATCATCTCCCAACACCTCTGTCGACTCGCGTTAACTAACGATACTCGACAGCGCCCACTCCGCCCACAGGACTAGCAGCCGAGCGGCCGCCACCACCCTTTATTAATCCTTATCAACAGCATCAGGGAGAGGGAAACGCATCAGCAGTGACATCTGCTCAGGCCAGGACTCGCTGTTCCTCGCTGAGCGGGTTCCGAGGAACAATCAACACCGTGCCGTGGCGGAGCATTAGCAAGTCTTAAGCTCTTCTGACGGGACTTATCAGCCGCGCTTTATCACAGTCGGACACTTTGTGACAGTTGTACCATGCGCCTATAAAGATGGCATCTGATTGTCTGTTACAATCACATGAGCGTGTGAGCAAGGACACGGCTATGACAGGCACACGGCGGGAGGGGGGGGGGGGGGGGGGGGGCATGTGTTGTTCACAGCGTGTTCCTATACTATAGTTCCTCCTGAAGACGTGAAGGAGAGACGGACGTCCTATCTCCTGTAGCAGACGCCTTCTGTACGCTTAAAAACTTCAACGTTAGAACCGTGAGCAATCTGATGAGCAAATATATCAGAATGAAGAATGCCAATTTCTTTCCTGATTCAATTTATTGCTGATTGGGATTTTTTTACTGAGGCTTGTTTGCCAGATACTTTAAAAGAGAATCCTGGTTTACAGTTGTTGGTTTTTTTTTGTTTTTTTGCCATTTCAGCTGATAAAAATAGAAATATTTTTAATTCACTACATTTATTTGAGAATGTGAACCAACAGCTATGATATTTTTTTTTTTACATCTGAGAATGCTCAATGATAAATGTAACTATGCAGAAATGTAAATGCATTAGTCGGCGGTGTGGTGTTCTCCACTGCCTGATATTCATGTGACTCCACCGGAGTCATTTCAATAGTCGGAGCAGCAAATAAACCACACTGTTAGTCAGGAAATTCATTTTGAAGTTTAAACTACAGGTACATTTAATATCAAATACTGATATCACACTTTCTCAGCAGATAATGCAGTTTCTCAAATTCTGTTAGCAGAAGTGATTTTTAATTCACTGAAGTAATATTTTAGTATGTTTAGTATCTTTAAAAAAAAATTAAAGTATAAACTTACTTTCTAGAACTCAAGACAAAACTGAATGACAGCAATTTAAAGTAAGAATTTAAAACAAAGATCAACAATGCAAAAAAAAAAAATGTGGGGATCCGCCTCAGACCTGCAAGGAGTTTGTTTTCAGCTGGGCCCCAGTAGTGATGGCGTTCAGATCAGCAAGGACAAGACGTTTTGTCTCTGACTTTGAGGGCATCTCAGCCTGTATTCAGTAGTTAATATTGCTGGTGCATCATCTCGGTCAGCAGAACTCAGATGTCCGGAGGAAACAGACATGGAAGGGAGGTAGGGGAGACAGATCTGAAGCGTTTTGAGGGATGAACAGGTGCAGCACTGGAGGCGCTGGTTTACTTCAGCAGGATCCCCATAATTATCAGGCACAAATATAGACATTAAGTTCACGTTGGTGTGAGGCTGCGCTGTATTTCTGCTCGAAGTTATCATCCTTACTATGGGACACTTTCCTGAAAGGAAATTACAAATTCATGATTTTATGCTGTTGAGAGGATCTCATAAGGGAGAAATTAGTTTGTTAACTGAAGAAGGAAAGTGGTATTGTTCCGATTATTGTTATCTGGATGATAAGAAAAAAATAATAATATGCCTGGAAAATTTCATAATTGTGATAACAATAACATGCATTTTTATAGATCTCAGAATAAACTTCTAATCTCTTTTCTACGACCTTCGTCGGAACATATTTGGTTTTAAATGCCAACCGTGTCTGATGGTAGGATGTTGAGCGAACGTTTTAGCGGTATGTTACATGGATACCTGTATCTTTATGTATGATAACTGCTGCTGGAGGTTCTAAAGCTACACATGAACCATATTTAATGCGACATCTCCAAAAATATTCACTTTTTTCTCTTAGTAAGACGCAACAAACCTGCAACCCGTCTGCCTACAGCTCCGTATCACAGCGATACAACCTAAACACTTTCCCATCTAACATTGCAGCACTTCCATTAACAGATGAAATTCACTGCAGTTTTCCTGACCAGACCTCGGGGGGGTGGGGGGGGAGCGGGGGGGTCGGGTATTTTGCTGTTTAATGCTCATTTCTTGTTCTGCCTGACTTCGGCTGCACTTGTTGTTTTGTCAGCCCTCAGCAAATAACTTTGTTTGCATTGATGTGCATTAATTATCATGACCGATATAAATGCTGAACTATATTTGTAATAAAATAGAATTAGCGTGTCCTTTAACGTTTTGATTGGGGGGGGGTTGTAAATCCTATCCCATGGATATATTCATTGCTGCATCCCCATCTGTGGAATAATAGATCATTATTTTAACAACTGGATCAGACATCTGTTTGATTGCTTTGCCCAGATTATGCCTCAAAGTGTTTTATATCAGTGCTGAATATAAAAATACCAGTTACCATATGCATGTATTTATGCCATCAGAACTTTGCAAGTTGTTTTTATTCTCCTGCGAGACACAGTCTCACCCTGGATTGCGTAAGGATCCCAGGTGTGCAGAGAGACCAGAGTTTTACGAGATGCAACCACTCAGGTCATCAATCAGAGAGATGGGTGGCTGATTCGGCACGTTGGTGCTCAAGTACATATGTGTGACCCGGGGCAAGGAGATTGCACAAGATTGCATCTCAAGTCTGTGTCACACACACACACACACACACACACACACACTCACTCAGATAACTGTTGTTAAATTAGCCGCCTCGATTGCTCGTCGCCCCATATGCTGAAGTACCTCAGCTGCTTCTTCGCGCATGTGTGTGTGTGTGTGTGTGTGTGGTCGTGCACCTATGGAGGGGTTATAGTTTCGGCCCGGGGGTAAGAGGTGTATTAAGGATGGGGCCGATAAAGCACGAAGGAGTGGGTTGACGCTCAGCTGAATGAGTTCATAAAATGGCTGAGGAATATGCTTTCGTCCGTGTCACACACACACGCACACACACAAAAATTTAACTTTTAAAATGACTCCGAGCTGTGACACAGGCGGCCTCGGTTGATTCAAGGACTTCTCGTTTGGCATGCCGTCACGTTGTGCGGCCCTGTCACCGTTCTCATCCCCTTATTCAAATTCTCTACAAATTAGCCATACATTTATCCCCCTCCCCTCCCTCCATCTCCATCCAACCCACAGGTCATGCCACTTAACTACAGCCTGCCCCCCTGCTGTAATAGGTTCTGATAGGAAGCCTCCAGGGAAGTTGACTTCTTACTGAGAAGTGATACTAAAAGTAATTGCAGTTGAAACCCTGTGACAGGAACGTTAGGAGAGAAAAAATGGGGAGTGCAGCACAGGGAGGATGGCATTTGAAATAAGCATAGAGGATATATGGAGGGTTGGGTGGGTGGGTGGGGGGGGCTAATAGACAGACCCCTGGGTGGGTAGAGAGCAGAGAGCACTGCCCTCAGCCATTTACTGTAATTTGACCTCCATGGGAAAAAACAGCAATAGTCTCTTAATTAGCATATTTCTAATCTACATACGTCACCAGGAATGTTTTTTTTTCTCATCTTTTTTCATTACAGCAGTTTCGTTTTAATTTGAGATGACTCATTTATTTAAACCTGGAGTTAAATGCAGAACACTTTCTCTTTGTAACACGTCTCATTTCCCTAATGATTTAAAAAACACGGCCGATGACAACATAATAGAATATAAACAAGGTTTCATATCATTAACTTTGAATATGAGTTGTTAAATTAACGGCTCCATTCACTTTATTATTCCTCCGTGAACGCCAGCTAGTTATTTTTTAATGAGGAAGGGGCTCTGGTGCCAGGTAGCTGAATAGAACAGTATTTTTTACTCAAACTGTTACAGAAATGCACATTGTGTACATGAGATACACATGAATGATATGGTGGTGAAGATGAGTGAGTGATTGGACACACAGCCCATCCAGTCAACTGTACTTAAACTGATCCATTGTGATGATGAACCAGAAACACACGTTTCCCTCTTTGTGTGTGCGTCTGTTAGCAGGACTTCACTGCTGACTGGGTATCTGCTGGACTGAGGGCATGAAGCCACAATCTGGCAGTCGCACACAGATACACACAATCAGGCCGGCATGCCAACAGCGCTCCCGACCTGAAGTCTGCTCAGATGGCTCAATTTGACTTTGTTACCTTTGTGTCATAATATAAGCTTAAATACAAAGAAAACACACATTGTACTTGCAGAATATATGATTTACAACTCGAAAAGCACCCAGAGAGCGCAAACCTCCGAGAAGCACATAATTCCCCTGGTAACACTAAAATTAATGGCCTATTTTATTTATTTTTTTACATTTTTAGATTCAGTTACCATGAAACCTACCTTTAGCAATTGAATTCACATTGACATCATTATTTCAGTAGTTATTCATAACATCCTTGGTGGAGGTAATGATATATCAAGTGCAGCAAATTAAATTGTGTAAATTTCAGAGATCTCTGTTGTCCATAAAAGTTTATTTAAAATTTGATGAACATTCATTCATTCATTTATTTGGTGAGTGAGTGGAATGCATAGTTGATCTGATATTTTTTTAAGCCTCAATTATAAGTAAATGGGAAAATCTGGCCCTTTTTTTGTATCCATACAGGTATCTGGATCGCTCTGAACATTTAATGGGATCTAAGTTAGATCAAGACACATCTTCAGATTTTTCATCAAGATCCATCCATCCATCCAACAATCAAATGGACAAACAAATGGAGTCAAAAAAATAACCTCCTTGGCAGAGGTAAATATACGTGTGCAAGAATTTGTAATTACTGAATTGGAAAAATACAACAAATTCTCAGAAAGAAAAAAAACATTACACCTTCTGTTGTTCTGTCCATAATGGTCAATATAACTTCTATTGCATCTTTAAAATCCATTAGTGGCATTTCAGTGAATAAATAGTTACACATCACAAACAAGTGCACATGATTCTATTGTGCTAATTTATTTATTTTTAATAAGATACAAATTAGATTCCTATTTTGTATGTTTTATTACAGATGTAACAATTTTTGAGTCTTCAAATAGCAGTTTCTGAATCCCACCAGATCAAGGGCACACAATTATACCGAGTTACATGAGAACAGAGAACAGTTCTATGTTCCAGCGGAGTCATCAGCCGCCGTCGCCGCCGCCGCCGCCACCACTGGCGTCTGAGCTCCACTGAGGGATTTATCTTGTTGTTGCTATGAGGACAAGCTATCTGATCTCCCAAGAATATCTTTCTGCTCCAACAATGAGTTGCCTTTACTTCGTTCACTTTTCAAAATTTCATGAACAGAGATTCAAACAGTTCCTCATCAAGATCTCGAGCAGGAGCAGCAGCACAATCTATTGTAAATTGCCTCATGCAAACGTGTTGCACTGCACATCAGAACACTTCATTATAATGATAGACTGTTTACAGCACGCAGGCTAGTGTGTGTGTAGCAGGCATGGAGAAGTAGAAGACAAACAGATCTCTGAAAGGTTCGAGACAAGCTAATTCTCTAATCATGCAGGCGGTGGCCTCTTGAAGGATGCTTTTATTTTCACCGTCCCGTGAAATGAATTACAGGCTGTCTGCACAATGTCATACCCAGTGGGCCAAAGTGAAGGGCCAGGGTCCTACATTCACTCTCAACTAGGCCCCCGACTGACAGCTTCTCAAAAGAAGATGGCCAGTGGTAGATAAAGATGTTCATGTTCACTAGCAGAGCCTAAAAACACTTAAGTTAGAGACCCAGAGGGACAGTGGCTGATTTGTGTATGCACAGTGTGGTTTTTATAATGCGTGAAAAGAATTTGCTCTTGAAGGATCACCAAAACACGCCTTATCAAGACCAAATTTAACAGCGCATGACACGCAGATGATCAGCAGCCTCTTTGAAAAGCATCCGCAAAAGAGGGTGGTGTGAAATCGACATTTAGACAGGAAAACACAAAGTCATCTCCGTACCTTCTGATCCTCTGATGTTGTGCTGCTGAGCGTTACATGTACATGCAGTTATCTATCCTTGTCAAAGTGGTTTTTGAAATGAAATCCTGAGGATACAGACTCGCGGTCACACACACACACACACACACACTGCCCGCCTCGGGGTGAAGGTGGGAGGGTAAGTTGGTAATGAAAGATGCTGCTTATGCAGGGTGAGAGGATGTGGGCCCCTAATAGAGTGTTGATAGGATGTACAATAGACTCCAGTGTGTGGCATTTAGCTTCAGGATCAACTTCAATGCATGCATAGAAAACAAACACAAATGATGTATGGAGACACACTGTATGACCATCCTATGGATATGTCCACACACACACACACACAAACCTAGGTCACAGCCAGAGGGAGGGAAACTTTGCCTCCTTAAATCTGCTTGCAGACTCCCCTTGTGACTTTCATAGCTGTCATTGATCCTCTAACCTCTGGGGCAGAATCATGTGACAACGCCTCACACACTCAACATAGATGATATACGCAGATGCACACTTCCCTTGCAACTCTAATGATATGGGCTTTCATCCAATAGGTGTCTTATGTTAGTGACTTTAGTAGTGCTTAAGACACCGAGCAAACGGGTGCACGTATGCTGAAAAATGATCAAAGTCAATGACCGTGTTCCTCCATTAATGATCTTTCTGCTATGTCAAAAAATGCACATTCAATCTGTTCCGAAAGCGGTTTAATCCGAATGTGGAAGGGCCGCGTAGCTTGTGTGACTTCTCTTGTCTCTGTAGCCAGGGGTGCGATGCTCCCCGCCACTTGGCTTCTGTGCTTTTTATAGGTGACACAGCGTGATAGGCCCTGCCCGCAAACCCTCCATTACAGTCATATCGGTCTCCTCTCAACTGCGTTCCGATGGGGCGCCATCACTGCCAAGGCTGGCTGAAGTTTAGTCAAAGACATTAAGAGAGGACCTCAAGGGACAAACTTCAGCGGAGAGAAGAGAGGAAGAAGAGGAAGAGGAGATTTGAATGATAGGGCCAATGCAGAAGTGCCTTGAAGCTGCGATCCAGAATTCCAGGCATGTTTAAAGACGACAGAGAATGTGTGAATGAAAAGTACTGAAATTAATGCACACATTTTGTTCACTGAAATGACCAAGTTAGGAAGCACGGACCTTTAATCCAGCAATAACATCTTAATATCTGCATCCCATAATAATACATTATTCACATTCATATGCTGACTACATTTTAAATGATAGAATTTACATATGAACAAGACAAATAAAGGAAGAGGCGCAAATGTAGTACTGAAGGTACCGTACTTGAGTAAATGTACTTTCCTACTTTGCATCAGGGTTATTCTTGTCTCCACAGTAGGCTCAGGTTATTACCGGTGTATAACACCAGATTTATAAACAGATTGTGTCTCTCTTTTCGAGTGTCACTGTGCATATTTGGCTTCATCTGTTTTTTATTTTTATTTTAAGTGGACGTGTTTGATTAATTTACGGTTAATGAAATTATTTCATTTATTAATGTATTTTTTATTTTGTTGAGTTCTATTTTGCTATCCTACCAGGACATGATGAGAGAGATGTTTGCTCTTAGTTGATTTTATATGAATTGCGCGACCTATTCTGCATGTTTAGATTGTGATAAGCTTCAACCACATACAACCAGACAGCTCTACCCAATATTCTTTAAAAAAATTAAAATAACAAATACTGAGACACACTTTCTTAAAAATAAACTTTAAATTTTACTGGGTAAAAATGAGCATTTTGTCTCATTTATATTTTTTATAGCCTAAAGAAGCTCAGCGAGCAAAAGCAGTCTCACGTTCATCCAACCAGACGAGTAACAATCTCTCCCTCAAGGAGGAAGGCTGCCATCTCGCGCCATGGTGGTCATCAGCGCTAAACTCCTGTAAGGTTCCATCTAGCACCCCAATGTGCACGCGCACACACACGCACACACTCTCTCTCTCTCTCTCTCTCTCTCTTGTCCGTCTCAGGACAGGCTCTCCAAAGAGGTCAACATGTTGTCACACACACCAGGGAGCAGTGTTTTTGTTGGCAGTCCCTACCTCCTCGCTACGTTCATGTCATCGTACACTCTGAGAACCTGCTGTGGCCATTACCGCGCCAGCGTGGCGGGGACGCTTCGGGCCCAGACGGGCTTCATCCTGGCTAGAAAGCTGCATCCATATTTTTTTATTATTATTTTTTTGTTATAGGAATAAGTGCTGGAAAAGAGTTAAAGACACAAAATTTTAAAAAAAAAGCTTTTTATTTCAAGTTATGTTGTCACTTTGCCAACCTTTAAACGACTGAAAATTTTACTTTCTCTGTATATTTGCTTCATATTTTGCATGTTCAACTGACGGTCCACTAACTTTGTGTCAGGACAGAGTGACGTGTTTTTTTTATTGTCAATATCAATACATTTGCCATTCATTATTTTTATTGTCCTGACATTCTGAAAGCATTTTTAGTCATTGATCATATCTTTCTAATTTACTTTTGTCTTTATTGTGCTGAAGTCGTTTTGGTGGATGATGCTCCGTTCATGCTGCTAATGTTGACTACATGGATGCAGTAATCCCGTCTTTCCTTCCTGTACCTTCTCACACAGTCAACAGTTGTTTCGAGCCTTTTCTTGATCATTTCCTGAGATATAAATGTTTGCTGATGAAACATGTGCTGTTTTCTTTGATGTCATTTTTGATCATGTGCCTGACATTCACAGCTGTCTCATAACTGGGACAAAAAAGGGTTGTAAAAAAAAAAAATCCTTGCTGAAATGCCTTTCGTCTCAAACATTGTACGTCTCTCCCAGGTGACTGCTTAGCTCTGGCAGTAATTGAAAACTTGCCCCTGGCTCTGTGTGTGTGTGTGTGTGTGTGTGTGTGCGTGTGCGTGTGCGTGTGCGTGTGCATATGACAGTTTCGTCCATGTTTGAGCGTGTGCATCTGCTCATATCAGCATGTGCGTGCATGCATTCGCTCATGTTGATGTGAGTCTTCATTACAGCATCGCCCCTCTCCACAGGTTTGCACTAAGTCCACCTCTCACCATCTTTATGTTGTTGGGAGTTGAACCATTTTTCCCAACAGGAGTATGAATTAATAGCAGCTTGAATATAACCCCCCCCCCCCCTCCCTTCTTCTTTGCTCTTCCACAACGAGGGGCCAAATCTCTTCAGCATTTCCAGCCCTGTGAGCTAATTTGACAGCTCACAGGGGTGACGCTGATTCCACTTCGCAGAGACAGGTACCCTAGGGCTAGCCAGCTGGATCGCAGCGGATGCTTACAGATTTGGCTTTAGCTTCATGCTGGGTGTCATCTGTCTCTTTGGTCTGGCGCAGGATAATTTTTGTGTACGTGAGCGTGTGTGTGTGTGTGTGTGCGTGTGTGTGTGTGTGTGTGTGTCCCCGCCCTGACATCATGTGCCTGAGCAGTTTGTGCCTGGCAGGCCTTGTCTGTCCAGGTTGGCCATCAAACACAGCCAGCATGGCCCTAATCTGACGAGGCACTGCTCCAAACATGCCACAGCAGCCCAAAAAGTGTCTGTGCGTATGCACGTGCACGTGCCTGTGCGTGTGTGACCCCAAGGCAGACCCCCCTTTTTTTTTTTTACTCCTTGCCTTTCTCCTCTGCGCTGTTCCATGTTGAATATCACCAAACATGCGCTACACAAACTGAAGAAAAACTTCAAGAAGCATCACGTTCAGCTTTGACAGCGCCTGCACCTCCACCCGACGCATTCATCTCCAATGTGGGCGTGCTTGCATGTCTGTGTGTGTAACTGAATTACAAGTGTTTGTTTGAAATGATTCAGACACACGAAGTAATGATTTTACCCACCGACAAATGGATTTCCTTGCTCAGTGCGCCCTTTGCCCCAATATCGGTCAGCTGTACTGTTGGCACCTTGTAGGACGCGCTTCATCAACAGGTTTGAAGTGTTCCGCAGCCTTTTTTGTGCCTCAATCAACCTCGACATTGCCTTTTGGAGAAAGAGCCAATCACTCTCTTCCTAGGACACGACACGGACAAGGGAAAGCCCCCCATGGCAGAAATGACAGTGTGGTTCTTGTTAATCTCCGGAACGAGGCCTGAAATGGAGGCAGGAGCCCACTGCAAACGCTAATCGTGGATGACACACTGGTCTCCCCTGCAAACACACACTTCCAGTCCAGTGTCGATCTCAGGCTCCAGGAAAAAGAGGCAGTTCAAGATGCGCTTGACAAGGTTTTGTTCTGTTTTTGCCTTGAAAGGGAAAAAAAAAATTCATTTTCTTCCCTGAAAAGCGCAGGATGACGAGTACATATGTTGATTTTCAGGCTGTAAGCCATGTACCGCCACTGTTTTCCCATCAGGCCTTGGGACAACTTGGAGCAACAGCAGGATAGTGTCACGCTACAAAGTGACTTCTCAAGTGCTACTGCAGCAAGAGGGCCTTCAGTGTGTTTATTTGTGTTCTGCCTTCACGATGCGTTCCATTTTGTCGTGTCCACCTTTTATTCTGCTTTCTCCCTCTGCACCTCCTCTCCATGGTGCAGGGGTCCAAAACATCCTACAGCAAGCAGAGGGTCAAGAAAATGGTCGATGGGACAGGTAGGAACAACCTGTTTGCAGGCCAGGAGAGGGAGAGAGAGAGAACGAGATCAGGACACACGGAGAGAAGGGCAGAAGCAGCAGGTCCTCTAATCCCACGTCCCCTCCAGCCCAGAGACCTTGGCATCCAATGAGTAACCCCCCACATATTCCCTTTCCCCCTCTTGCATCACCCCACCTTCACCTCCACCCCCACCTGTGCAGAGACGCGATGCAGTGAGTGGCGTTGTGGGTACGAAGCAGCGGCCCCGCGGCCCTCCGTCTGGGCCTTGGTGTCAAGACCTAGCTGAGCTGAGAGAGAGACAAGGGAAACATGAAATAGAGGTTGGGGGGGGGGGGGGGGGGGTGGAGAGCAGTGAAATGCAGAATAATTATACCCAGTGGGTAATGCAAGCACCGTCGTTACAGGGGCAGCGTGGTCAGACCAAGGAGGGGGGAGACGCGGAGGCCAGAGCGCCACCGGGGCGAGCTCTCAGGGCCAGTGGGCATGTTCGGTAAACCGCACACACAGACCTCCCACTGGACCGAATCACCGTTAGTCGAAGAGCTGCAGGAGATCGACTGGTTACTGCCAAGCATGCATGCATGCGGGCTGAAGCGCTGCAGCTTTTGTCCTGCATTCTGCATACAGATAATATGCAGTGTAGAGTAGCAGAAAGCCAGTATCTCTTACACGTGGAAACAAATACACCTGTTTATCGTGCTTATCGTATGGATTATGGACAATTATGTTTAAATAACAATTAAGAAAGACTCTGTATATATTTGAAGTATGGGATTAAATATATTTAGTTGAGATATTGGGAAAAAAATATTTGGATCTTGAAGAAAAATTGGAAGAATTCATTATTTACTGTTTTGTAATTTTTAGATTGTTCACAATTCCCAACAAAGACAAAACACTCAAAGAATATTACCAGAAATCCAATATGCAAAGTCTCAATTTAATGATAGTAAAAATAAGAATATGCAGTAAGTAAGACTACTTGACAATATAGGTCAGTTAGAAATATTATAATTTAACCTTGTCTTTTTGTATCTTGAACTAAGTGAAATAAATATAGATAAAGTTAAGGTTAGAGTTAAACCCACTTTAAAATGTAATTAACCGAACATTTGAATGAGTTTCAATTGTCTCTTATTACTTTGAACAGCGTCATTCTTTTTTAGTGTGGAGAATGTCCCAGAAAGGCTTTGGGTTCTGTGCAGTGGTGTCAAACAAAGGGCGGAATTCACTTAATAGACCTGTGGGACAGAAACACGGATAAAGACACGATCTGCTCCTGTGCAGCTGCTGCAGCCGAACATCAGCGCGCTTCCAGATGTTGATGCAGGAGGACAAATTCTCCCTCGTTACTATGATGTGTGCTTGGCCCTCCACATTTTATAGAGCTTAGTAGTGAACATTTCCACTTCTTTTTTTCTTCCTCTTTGCAATGTGACATATAAAATGTATTATTTCCAACCTCTTTTCATCTTTAATCTTTGCAAACTTTTAGAACAAAAGATCAATTCATATTGTAGTTTTTTACGAGATGCGATTTATTAAATAGAAATTATATTTTAAAAAGTATTTTAGTGACACCAAATCCAAATAAACGTATTTTAAATGGAAGATAAAACTATAGTTATGAAATAATTTTTAATCTACAAAAATATATATTATATTAACAGATATATTTTTAAAATAATTCTTGGAATGATTTCCATATCTTTTATTTCTATTACTGTAAACTAATGTTCTGATTTTTGTCAAGTTGCTATCCTTTAGATATTTTAATGCTGCATGAAACTCGTCAAACTTCCATTCTCAGAGTTGATCTTAATAATTTTCATGATACCCTGCAGAGTCCTAAATAAACAAAACAACAACAACAAGATGCCCATTCCTGTCATGGAGGCCTTTACTGAATCTGACATGTTCTGTTATCAGAGATCATGACGCTACTGCCAAGGGTTCGTTTTTATCCCTCGGCTGTTGATCAATCATTTAATCTTTCTAATAGGCCCAAATCAAAACTAATGAGGCATGTAATACGTGTTTAACTAAACAATGTGGACAGCGGGGGTCCTAAGTAGTGCCTTAATTATTTTCTCTAAAGTGATCATGACAGTTTTAATGAATTTAGGTCTCACTAAGCAAACTTCTGACAACTCGTGTATATGACGTTTGCCCCAAACAATGCCTGGCCTTGCTCCTTCTGCATGTACTTAGCTTTTGCCACAAATGCTGTATTTATTCATACATTTATGCAAAAATATTTGTATTTAATTAAGTTTAATAAGAGCACCAGCAAAGACATTGAGGGATTTGGGGGGGGGGGGGGGATTGCAATTTTGAAAATTAATGCGAAGTATTTGGGGCCATCTTGTGGTGACTTTGTTGAAGACAAATTTTTAGAAGCTTGGATCTAATGCCTAATTCTAGTTAATTGATTAATCACATGGTATCCAGCCAAGAAAGGAAACATGAAGTCACCTTGTCTCATGTAGATTCTTAGAGGTCAACAAATTCACATTTTCTCCTCCTTCATCATTCAGAGATTACAGTGTTTGCTATTTTTCTGAAACAATGAAGACCTATTTATGCATTATTAGACAGAATGTTACTCCGTGCACTGTGCATAATGTACATTAACATTACAATGCCTGACAAAAAATTACACTGTTATTTCATTGATTGGTTTTGATAAGTTACCATCATAAAGTGTTTATTAAAAAAAAATCTTTAATTTACAAGGAATTAATCATAGTCAAAAAAAATTGTAAGTCCCTGGCTCGAGTTCATCATTTTTATTTGATAATAATGCGGTTATAGATCAAACGATGATGAGGGAGGAATGTCATTCATCAGCCATCAAGCAAAGAACTATAAATGTTGAAAATGTATTTAATTGATTTTGTTTAAATACATATTGGGTTTTAAAAATGAGGAATAGGCTTTGTGATATGTTCAAAGAACTAAAACTTAATACAAGTACCCTTGGAGAGAAAATATCAGGAATGTGTTGATCGCACTTTGACAAAGTGACGCGTTAGACGAGTTTTTAAAAAGGAACACTTTATTCCAGCGTAGAGCAAGACTGACATCTACTGTCCTCAGCGAGAAGCACGTCAGTCCGCACTATAGTCTGAAAAATGTGCGTCCATTTAAAACTCCACTGCACCAGAGTCTGACCGGAAACCCTGAGTCAGGACTGTTTGTTGCTGTTCCTTTTTACATCTGTTTTTACTAAGCTAAATAAATCGTTCACCCCTCTAAAATTGACTTGGTTCAGTCCATGGCTTCGTACCCGGAAGTAGTAGTACCAATGTTTACGCTTCAGTCAGCTGACAGACATTTAGCATGAGACATTCATTTATTTTTACGTTATTTATAAAGGCGTTATTGAGGTATAGTATTGTTTAATTAATCGCGGTTTTGTTATGTTAAGTATGTCTTTCTTTTTCACAATTCGCTTCCTGTTAGGAACATTCAGATACTGATTATCAAGTTAGCATCTGGTTGAGCTAGCTTCTTCACTGGAGACAAAACTCTTTTCTCACCATTAAAGCCAACGTGTCTGCATGACCTGTAAAAATGGACAAAATAGCTCAAGGTGAGTGAAATCTACCCCGGAAAGAAGAAACAGAGGCATTTTCTGCGTCGTGTTACCACTGATCCCATCTGATTAGCACAGAATGATGTGTGCCTATATTTTATGTGCTGTATGTTAGGGTCTGTTTGAATACGATGTCAAAACATGTTAACTTATGGCTGAAATATGTGCTTTTTTTCTCTCGTACGTTCTTGAACAGGCTGAATTTAATGTGATTATTGTTGCTTCCTGCAGATGTGGGTGAAATCCAGACCAGACTGTTGGACCACAGACCAGTTGTCAGTGCAGAGATCCGCTACTTTGTGACAGAGTTTGAAGTACTAAACTTTATGAGTTGGCACTTGGGATGAAACTCACATGTGTGCATGAAACTAAGGTTTCCCCTGCTGCCGTTTAGGAAAAGCGTGGCCACAGAGAGGGCAGACTGCTGGAGAACCTCAGTAAAAATGTTCTGGAAACAAACGAACACATGCAGCCCACGCATTTTGAGGACGTCAACAGGAAGCTGGCTATTATCACTAAAACGTGTACGTAACCTTTTTTTTGCCATAATGCTTAACACATGGCCTGGTTTACATTCAATAGCAAACATTACATAACACAATTTTCAGGGAACATTTGGTTATCAAACATTATATTCTAATGGATTATTTTACCAATACTGACATTGCATGTGGATGATTCTATTTATTTTTTGCTACTAGAAGATCATTGAAGATGAGGGATCAGGCTTTTCATTTTGAAAAGGAATCAGAAATAGTTAAAGCATTGACCGGGACCAGTTATTTGGTCCGAATGGTCCGAGGGATTGTTAAGTTTTGCTTGCTGAATGCAGATTTAATTTGGGTCAATTTTAGACATTGTATAAATGATTCTTGGATTATTTGATGTTTTTAATGTTCAGTTAATTTTTTTAATTAAGTATTTAAAATGAATGCATGTTGCGCATCTGTTGTGAGAAAGGTCAAGCATATTTAAGAGCTTATCTTCCATTTTCAGTGGAGGCTGCTAATCACATGGCCGACAGAGTCCAGCAGAGGGAGCTAGAGTCACAGCAGGTAAAAGCAAAGTCCTGGAAAAATCTTTCAGCGCAGGTGGAAGAAATATCATAGCCTTGAAAATCCAGATAAGATATCATGTATTTATGATACTGTGGCATGTCTGTGTGCATACAGCATATTTAGGGCTGAATGTCAGTGTCCTCATGCGCAGCCTTACGCCATCAGCGTCATCATATCAAGCCATGGATGCAATCAAACAAATAGCTGTCCTAATCTCTTAACTGTAATTGTACCATAAAACGTCCAGTCTCTGTGTATCCATGTTTCTCTCCGATTCAAGTCGACATTGCTGTGAGATGTTTGCCAAAACCTTTTGTTATATTAGTTATGTTCTCATTTCTCGTTGTCCTTGCAGTCCGCCCAGCTGCAGGCAAACATGGAGTGTTTGAAGGATGAGTGGGCAGAGTTTCTGAAGAAGCAGCAGAGATTAAAGGAGGAAGTCGATGAAGAATATGCCGAGGCTGCAGAACAGCTCCGCACTAAGTACACTGAATCAGAGCATGACTTGACCAAGTTTAAACCCTTATAAACAAGATTACGTTTGCGTGGGTGTGACGTGCAAACACTCCCTCGCTCATTATGTGAGCATTCGTGTTTATTGTGGGCAAGGTCTGTTAAATAATGCTGTGGGCTTCGCATGAAATGCTTAGTGGTCGAATTAAAAAAGTTTTACTGCGACACAAGCTTCACATTTTCCAAATTATTAAAATAAAGATGTGCTTCACAGGCCATCAAACTAACGAGGTTCTGAGTGTGTGGAATCTTTGCAGCACCTAAAGGGTCTGGAACATGACATTTAAACAAGCAATCATCGGATTGTTCTTTAGCTGTGAAGATTTCAACGTTTTTTAATGAATGCCTGCCTAAAGGGTATGTATGTAATATGTATCTGCCTTAAGTTAAAAGAAACACGATGTTTGGCACCAATGCGAGATATTGTAAGCAGAGAAGGCGAGATTGTTAAGTGTTCGAGAAAGCCCTCCGAGCAGGTGTGTTTAAAGCGCAGGCCGAAGTGTGGTAGAAACGAGCTCAAACAGAACAGTTTCCAGAACAAATCATCCCTCGACTGCTCTCCCAGTGTTTGGAACATTTGACCTCTGACGTTAACTTCAAGTATAAACCAAACGTCTGTGAAGAAAGTTGGGTTATGAAAGCGCTTTGCTGACATCGGTTTGAGTGATCAGCTGCAGCTGCTTTTTGTTTGCTTTGCCACTTCAAATCTGATTTTAATGACTCACAAATCCAATTCTTTTCATTGGTATTTAAACAGAAGGAACATAAGTCAGATTCTGGTCTCCTGGCTTGAATTTCACTCTGGATCCTTCTGGGTTTTGGATGCTTGTCATGCTTTGGAGCTTAGAGTGCTAAAATATACAGAATGATGACATAAAATAAATTGTCTTTAAAGTGCTCCTTTCTATTTAACCTTTTCTGCACAATATTAATGGAGTGTTTCCGAACACCAAAATGTTTCCATTTTATGATTTTTAACTAGAAAAGAAGTGAGCCTCGAACCTGAAGTGACCACGTCTGAGGTGTTTCCGTTTTTTAATGCAGTGATTCGTCTCCGCTCCAGGCAATAGTGGGTTGTTGTTGGGCAGGTTAATGAGTGGGTGGGCGCATTCCTAACATAACTGTGAACAGAGTTTATCTCAGCAGTGTAATAGAACAAACATTTAAGATAAATGCCCTAAAATGCACGAGGACCTCATCTCTCAATGTCCCTCCTGAAGAATAAGGTTTGGACCTCACACGTCAAAATAAGAAAAATAAAGTTCTTGTAAGAAAATGAGAATAAAGGACAAACCCATGATGCAATCCCTGTTCCATGTGACGACTCAATTCTGTATCCCTTTTCAAGAAGCTGCGGCCTTTTTCCATTTTGGCAGATGCAAATCTGCCCCCTCTGCTCTCATGCTAAACCAGCCTCTGTCTGTGTGTGTGTGTGTGTGTTTGTGCGTGTGCTGTCTGTGTGTGTGAGAAGGAGCCAGTAATGGCTGGCATCGTAGCGGGACATGGCGTTTGGCGAGTCATGAGAGAGGGCAGTCTCATGACAGCAGATGTATGTGTGTGTGTGTGTGTGTGTGTGTGCGTGTGTGTGTGTGTGTGTGTCTGTGCGCACGCCTCAACTTCACTTGGGCGACTGCAGCCGTCCGGCGTGGAGACAGGCCATCATCGGCTAATGAGGAGCGACAATAAGGAAACATGTCCCGCCTCTGCCAGCAGGGCGCCGTTTCATCTGCTCTTGTTTATGTTAAATTAGTTTTCATTGGAAAGAAAAGAGAAGCTGAAGGTCATCGTCTTATGAGTGTTTAGCTATCCGCCATCAGAGAGGCTTGAGCTTACTGTTACCGATGGCTCTGATAAGAGAAGGATTCACATTTTATAGAAAGAATTCCGGCTGTGCTAAGATGTTAAGAGTCAGAAATGCTCAAGATTTTATGGTGGTTTGTAAGTAAATCCTAACCGAGGAGCGAAAGGAAAAGGATGTAAAAAAACAAAACTACATAGATGCAGATATGAGTTTAACCATGGTTCAGAGCCACAAAATCAACAAATAAAAACCCTATTGGCCGGGCAGAAGAAGTGTGAGAAACCATCAAATTGTCAACCCCTGTAAACTGACAGGAATTATAGGATTAGGATAATCTGTTTGTGACCAACAACAACAGGTTGGTCACTCATAGAAGTTCAGACCAACAAGAAAAGCTGTAAATCTGCTCAAATATTTGTTGACTTACTGCTTCTTATCCTCATTAGTGACTCGTTTACTGGTGTACAACTAGAAACCCCATAATATTAGGGGCTGCATGTTGGCATTTACGGCATTAACTCTGAATAGATATATCCGTCTAATAAAAAGAAACCGTGAAGTATGCCAAGCAAAAAAAGAAATATATACAGTAAGACAACTCCTTGGACAGAAAAGAGTGAAGCCTCCTGTTATTGCCTCCCCCCCCCCCCCCCTGAGCTCTTGCCTAATGCCTCTGGGCCCAGTTTGGTCTGTTTTTCGTCTCCAGAGTGCATCTCAGATCAATGTGTTCTTCCTGTTTTGAGGGAGAGGGCAGCGCTCCCAGGCCACGGAGCTGCCATTCCTCACGCCAACATAAACGCTGAAGGAAACAGCAGCACCCAGCTGGAGCACCACTGGGCAAGGAACAGAGATAAGAGGTGTGTTGGTCAATGCAAGCTAATGCTACGTCTGAAAAAGAGCTTCAGCTGGAAAAAAAAAAAAGTATGGAAAGGTGTAGCTTACAGGAAGAGACTGGAACAACATCGGCTTTTAGTCACTCATGCTGGACTCAGAGCTTCGCTGTTGAATATTATCTTAACACATGCGTGTCTTCTGTCCATGTCTACTAGCCTCAGGTCTTTACACCAGCTTCCTTAAGTGCTTTCATTATGGTTTTTCCTTCTTCCTTTCCTCTGGATTTTGCTAGTCATTTGTTAAAATTACTAATTTTGATGATAATTTGTACCTGCAGGTCACATTTATCACTTCTGTTCCCTTTATAGAAACCAAAACAGGAAGCTGAAATGAATGTAACCTGTAGCTGACGTCATCTTCTCCCCATCAGTAATGCCTCTGGGCTTTTGCAACACAGACCTGCAACAGCTTCTGGTTATATAAATCTGAAATAAAATCAATAAAATATTTTACACTCACTGCATGCATATAAATGAAGTGTGATTGAGGATACAGTACCACCAAGTATACTAATCCATGTGGAGGATGCATGTTTTAAAGATCACCAGATTCATTATTTAAGACACAAACGCAAGAGGAAGACAGAGATTTGAAGACTTGTGTGGAATCCACATCTTTCTGCAGGAGCTAGAGATGAACACTTCAGTCAGGTAACTGTCAGTGCAGCACACCGTAACGGTAGAGCATTAAGTGTTTATGTGCTGCCAACTTTGTCCACATTGCAAACCTCCTACCATTGTGTTTCTGCAAGCTCACGCATGGGTTCTTATCTTTAGCCGCTCTATCAAGGTACAATGTACACTTTTATTAGAGTCAGAGAGGTCAAATCCAGTTCCCCCATTGTAGTCAGTAGTTAAATGTCCATTCACGGTTCTTTACTGCTGCACTTTTTTTTTTAACTAGCTAATAAAATTCCTGTAAAGCCTGAACCTCCTTGAAGAAACAAATAAAACGCACGTGAACCCGGAGGACAGCGAGTTTCCACCCAGCTGACAGCAGTCTTGGCGTTTTCTCTCTGGGCTGATCAGCTTCCTTTTCAGTCGACTGATGAGAAAACGCAGACCTAACATGAGCGCAATTTCACAATTCTGTGTGGGGAACAATAGAGAATGATGAGGTTTTCATTCACACTTGCTTTCCAGACGGCTTGTGAGAAATGTCAGCCTCTGCATGTTCCCTCTCTTTTGTGCTACATGATGGGCCCCCGTTACCCAATTGCTAAGAGGTTCAAAATGAAAATGCCAATGAACAAAAGCGCAGTTGCCAGTTAATAATCCAGCATAAAGCCACCTCGGGGAGTCGGCGATGGTTCCTGGGGAGATTAAAACGCAGGCGGTAATATGAATTCTTTGGCAATAGCAAACATTCACCCAGTGGATCGCTAAATAAGCGCGGGAGAGCCCTCAAAGCTGCCGTAAAACAAATTAAGAAATTGATATTTTTGGGGAGGTGAAGGCATGGTGGATATTATCAGACCCTGGCAGCTTAGAATAGGAGAGTTAGGTGGCATATAAAAGCGATCATTGGAAAGAAATTAAACTATTGTGCTGCACAATAAACGTCAACACTCCCTTATTAGCCAGGACTGATCGGCTCCCTGGTGCAGGCTGACACTGCAGCACGTCGGCTTCTTTTCCAGATGTCTCGATAAGACATCCTCTGTTTGACAGACAAACCCTCCGTTGACATTTTCTGTTGCCATAGAAGGACTACAACAACAAAAAATGTCTTCTTCTTTTTTCTTTTTTTTCTGGGATTCTACCTTACGTTTTGCAGCTTTGCTGGTGAAACTGCCTAGAGAGGAGCTGCCAGGTCCAAGAAACACAGATAAGACTCCAGCAACAACAAACACCTTCCTCAGTCAATCACAGGCCAAACAATGGAGGACGCAGGGAACCGGGCCGTCACCGGCCAACGACCAGCAGAAGCAACAAAGCGTGTTGTCGTCTCGATGCCTGACCCAGAGTGGAATGTCTGGCTTCACTGCCAGCCACAGTGTGTACCAGGTTCTCTCCTGATGCTACTTTCACTGACGCTATATACATTTATGGCATGTAAACAGATCATTTGCTCTTATATAAAAGCTCATTTTCTCAAATTGTGGTAATAATTGATTTTAGACCGGGTGCAGCCAGCTGATGGCAAAACAACATGCATGTGGAAGAGTTTCTGGTCCCCATGAAACTTTATTAAGTCTCCTTTGGCTCTGTTTATGGTCTCAACCAACCCCTGAGGGAAATATCTATTTAACAGCTTCATGCTGCACTTTATTCACAAGCTAGCTGCTAATGTTGGTGCAGGATATTTGGACCGCTGGATAATAGATCCCTGTTGCGGCTGCAAACGCAGTGAGAGTGAAATAAAACAGTGAAATTGTGTCCTGCAAAACAGATTCGGTTGTGCTCGAGAGCATTGTGGAGGTCAAGGACAAGATGGACAATAATTATAATCATAGGAATCTGTTGTTTTTTTCTTTTCATTTAAAATGCACCTGTTTTTGAAATTATGAATTAAAAGGTTCATAATTCATTGTATTAATGTCCTTTAATTAAACCAGGTGAGATTCTCATTCAGATTAAAAATCTATTTTCCAACAATGCAGCATAAAAAAATAGGCACAACAATAAAATAGACAAAACTAAACACCTTTCATATACACAACATATGAATTAATATAAACTGAAGATATGTATATAAAATACAGCACTTTATTAGCAAAAAATAAATAAATGTTTGAATATAATTGCAGTGTAATTTTAAGAACAATCACATTGACCATTAGAATACTAATTTCTCCAGCATTTAGAATAGACTTCAAGTTCCTCAAGGTCTGGCTATTGGTTTAAGAAGAGACAAGAAGGAACAGAAGAGAAAGGAAGAAAATGGAGAAACAGTCAGTATAAAGTACAGAAATGTTTCAGTTTGTCATTCATCCGTTCAGTGTTCAATGTACTCCGGAATGTTATGAGCTCATACTCCATGGGCTTTTCCAGAGGAATATTCCCAGAGATTTTGTTGGGAATACTATCAAAATAAAACTGATGTCTGTCCGGCAGAACAATCGGTCTTTACTGACAATAACCCAAAAAGTCTAACTCATTGAAGTGATATCAAAATCTAATTACCATTATATATTGTAAACTATTTGAGGATTATATTGATTAGGTATAGAACATCTTGATTTGGTTAAATAACAACAATAATAGAATTCAAGTATCTTCCAGTCGTTTCCTTAGATGCCTCTCTGGCATGCGAAGAGATTTGCACCTTCAACACAGGATTTTCAAACCAAAAGTGTGATGGGAGACACAGAAAAGCAATTCATGAAGCTTAACAATGCAAACCATGCCTTTAAAAAAAAGACGTTGTCAGTTGGAGCCCAGAGAGTCACATTTCTGCCCCGTCGTTCCCAGGACAGCCCTCTGCTCCCGCTGACGGATCTCACGATGAGATCTCCGAGGAGCGTCGACTATCCCACCGGCCTCAGAGCCTGAAAGCCAATAAATCAATCAGTTGTGCTTTACAAGGATGCAGGAGGTGCCCATTCATGAAACGGAGACTCCCTGCTGTGAATCGCTCCTGAAAAACATCCTGACTGACAGAACAATGAGGTGGACAGGAGCAACACGCGTACATGAATGTGTGTGACTGAATGCCTTTTTGTGTGGTGGTGTGTGTGTGTTTTTTATGAATGTGTGTGTTGGTAGCACCACTAACCCCCTCTGAATGTGAGTCAGTCTCTCATAGCAGCTTTCTCCATGGAAGCCCGGGTTCTTGGCAAAGGAATGCATGGGAGTCGGCTCCTTCATTTCTTTCAAGGCCTTGGGATGGCTCTGGGTTTTACTTTCTTTTCTTTTTTTTTACCCCTGTCTTTCTGAGCTCAAGTTAGGCTGCTGGTTTTGCTACTCCTGCTTTGTTTCAAGTGTAATGGCTTTACCTTGAGGCCGAGGGAGAACTACACATCAGAAGGGAGGAGCCCTAAAATTACGACTCACCTACTTGCATGCCAATGTTAAGCATCAGGTGTCGGGAATTCTGTCTGCCTTTGAGTCAGATGACAGCAAATCACATCTCTAAGCAAACATTCCCAAACACAGATCTTTATCTAAAAGGCATATAGTTGTAAATTTTATTGAAATATTTGTGTTTTGCTTTCTTATAGAGGCTAAAAGAAAAATCACTGCCATGTCTGTAAGAGAAATATTAATGCCGCAACCTGCAGCTTGTTAGTTTTGATGTTAATTAGTGAACTTGAGGTGCTCTTAGGTAAATTGTCTTGTGACCGTGAGCTATCGTTTTTCACCTGATTACCCTGAATACTAATAAACTGTGTGGCGGTAGACCTAAGAACAGAACTGATCTTCTCATCTAACCCTCAGATAGAAAATCTGTGAACCAGTGTCCCGGAGTCTTGACCAATTCCTGCACATATTCTCTTTTTCAGTATGAAGAAATTGCAGGAAATGTTCTCTGGAAACAACTTCCGTGCCTTTGTACTGCTCTTTTAATGATCCATTGAATGCATAAATTTTAACTTGCACTCCTTGCACTGCGCCCTGTAGTGTCGTTGCGGTCTTGCAGATGTGTGGCTGGGGAACAACTGAGCTCTTTGACAGCTATCATATGGGGGAGAGGAAAAAGTGAGGAGGGGGGGACAAAAAGAGAACGGAAGGGGGGGGGGAAACGAAGGAAAGCCTCCAATTGGGGAATGGTGGTAAAAATGATAGTCAAGATAAAAGGGATAAAGCGGAACATAGAGCAAATGAAGGTAATGACAAAGGTGTAAAACCTGAGGGAGGAGGAGAGGAACAAAGACATGGAAGAAGAAAGGCAGAGGTAGGAGGTAAAGACAGAGGGAAGACGGATCCCTTGCCTGCAGATCAAAGCAGACGGCGAGCAGCAGCTCCAGGCCGGCCCTCCCAGCACCTGCTGCTGCTGCCCTACAGCCAAGTCAAACACATTATTCCAACAGACGCTCTGCTTAATGGCTTCTGTGGAGAGGCCGTTACCGGGCCTGTGACTGCCTCTGCAGATGCTCCGCTTGAAGGCTGGGACAGACACAGAAACATGCAAAGGCTTCCTATAACTCAGTTATACAGAATCGCGTTTCTATACGTGAGCCATCAGATCATTTTATGACGCATCTGCTTGAGACGGCTAAATCCAGGCCCCTTTCTACGGAACCAGCATGCCCACAAACTGATGAAACATGTACATACAGTAATACAAAAAAAAAAGAAATGAGCAAATGACTTAAGCATCGCATCCCTGCATGCCCACTCTGATGCTGTTGTTGTTGAAGCATCCTCAGTTATGGTTGGACGCAGGTCATTATTGAGCAGAGAACAAATCATGCTAAGAAAAACAGTCAACATCTGTTTTGTGACTTGGCCACCTCTCACTGGTAATGTCAGCCTGACCTCAACGAGGCTGGGCCCCTTCTACATTTTCCATGAAGACATGAAAACGAGAGTACAACTAAGAGGGTGACAGCATCTGTAATTTCTTTCTTTCTTTCCTTTTTTTTTTTTTTTTATAGTGGAAGAAAATAAAAACAAACCTTGACTAAACGGTGGCCGCACTCCTAGCATGTCCAAAAAGAATAAAACCGTGGATGGTCTTTATATCGGGCTTTTGCTCAGGAAAAGTGAAGCCTCATCGGCTACCGAGTACATTTACGGCCTGCCTCGTATGAAATAGTGTCTGCTGTAATATTACTTTGGAGCCTGCCTTTGCTTCTCCCTTCAAGCCTTTGTGGCAGGTTAGATTTGCAGGTTGCCAATGATATCAGGATTAACCCCTCGTATAAAAGCAAGCTCCCACGTTCTCTTCTTGGATGCAAGCAGTAAGTCATCCTCTATTGATCTGTGCAGGACAATACCGTTTCTCGTTCAGCGGCTGGGCTCGGCTACACGGCAGCAGATATGGAAAGGGTAGCATTTACTTCCATTTCAAAGGACGAAGAGGGGATGAGTCCCAAAGCGTGCTCGGAATTTGCATAGTATGTACCATTTGAATATGCGAAGGGCGGCTGAATAGTTCACAAAATTTCAAACTGTTTCCTGAGCGTTATTCCGTTGACTGTTGCGTAATCCATCTATTTTCTTGACCGCTTTATCCGTGACCGGGTCGCCGGTCTTACTGGAGCCTATCCAGTCCATCTGTCTATACAGGCGAGAAGAGGGGTACACCCTGGACAAGCCGCCAGTTCATCGCAGGGCCACAGACAATAATTCACGCGCACACTCACACCTACATAGCGTAACCCAATCACCTACGTTGCATGTTTTTGGAGGTGGGAGGAAGCCGGCGAACCCAGAGAGAACCCATCATAAAAATATATCAGGAATCCAACATGTCAGGGTCCCAAAGGCCCTAAACTAGAATGACTCATTTCCAAGGCCTCGTTCATGATATTTATCTAAAAACATTCCCATGGAGGCACCAGTGGTCACTCCAGGATGTCTTTTATTCTCTTCTCTCAGACTCCATACGCTTCACCGTCTCCTCTCTCTCTCTCTCTCTCTCTCTCTCTGCCCCACCTCAGTGCCCTCACAGCGTGCCCAGTGCACCCTGATGGCTTTACCAGCAGGAAGCGAGGCTTTTACAGGAAAGCCACTGTACCAAGGAGACACAGTCCAAGTCAGGGTTGGGCCTGTCATCACCGTGTGATGTCTCACCCTGGTTGACACATTTGAATGTTCGACAAATTGTAATTCTGTTCAGCCACTTTTATTTTTGTAGCGCTTTCAGGGATAAGCACAAAATAAATAAGTGCCTCGGTAGCCAGAGTCTCATGACACGGCTGCTCTCAGCTTTACGGTGATCAGTGACAGTCCGTTAATGCGCTCAGAAACTTTAAGGGATGCTGCAGAAAATCACATTTCGCTCGAGGGATGCCCAGATTTTTAAATTTCCAGAACAAATTTTTTTAATTACAGAAAAAGAAAAGTACATTAAAAAGGCTAACAGTGTCTGTGCTGAGGTTGCTGTAAGATAAATGCTAACTACAGCACCGTTATATGTTCACAATGTCACTACGACATGTTTTAGTCAAACGTATTACGATTTGGATCCTCGTATGGGGCTGGACAAATAAAGATGTGACATTTATGTGTTAATTAATTTTCATGATGGTTCAAGGCATACATTAATGGAGCTCATATTTATAGTGCCATGTTTTTCCTCAAACAACAACAATTTCCACTCACACCTGTCAATATCCAGCCTGTTTACGGCCTCTGTGTGACGTTTCCTGCAGTGGGGGGGAACCAGCGGGATCCTCTTAGTACACATGCCTTGTGGAAAATGATGGTAATTCCAACACTGTAGATACTTCAGGAGACTTGGCGTGGTTTTAGTCATCCGCCTGGATCCAGCAGAGAGCAGCAGAACATTAAAACACTTGGGGAAACAGCAGGGGTTGTCATGGTAATGCACAACCACTTCTTATACCCCTCTTTTATCTGAATTCTCTCACGCCAGTGTCACGCCGTTCTTTCCATTCTTAAATATTCTGTGCAATTCCCTTTTAACTATCCCTTTCCTTCTCACCTCCCTCATTATATGTCTTTCTCAAAGTCTCCTTGACTTCCTCGCTCCCTCTTTTATCCACCCAGATGAAAGCACAAGGTGTTTTCCCATTCCATCCCTTGACATTTGCCGTTGGTAATGTTCCATTAATGTGGGAGAGCCCTCTCTCGGCTGTCTTTTCCCAGTGCAGGTGCCTGCCGCCATCGTTTTTGGTAAACGGTCTGCAAATGACATTGGTTCTCCTCTGTTGGTCACATCCTGAATCCCGGATATGATACTGTCATGAGTCTCATGGAAACATGTCTGGATTTGGATTGCATGACGGAAGTCAGCGCTGAAAGCATTTCTGCAGAAAGACTGCGAGTGTCCATCAGGGTGATTCCCATATGTTTACATGACAGAATTAGATTTAGTCAGAAATAACCTCCAAAGTTCTCTAAAAGGTTTTCTCTGTTTTTCTTGGCAGTTCTGAAAGGCGAACCTCAAATACTGCTTTTAAGAGGTCGTGAACAGCTGTTAGAGAGCAGGGTCAGTGTTACTTTGGAACGTTTTTCAAGTTTATTAATCAAGCGGGGGGAATTAGGTGATGTTAGATTATCTGGCAAGGTTAGATTTAAAGGAATAGTGAGACATTTTGGGAAATTTTGTTTGTGTCAATTATTCAAGAAAGAAAAAGACATGTAGAAGCATCAATTTGTGGCTTTAAGGCATGTTGTGTGCAGCTATTTCTTCAGGAAGTGTTTATCACATACCAGCATGAAAGACAACATACCGTCATGTGGAGAAAATTAGGATACCCAGTTAAATATTCTTTATAAAGAAATGTTCACATATCAGTGTCCTGAACTTGTTTTTCTTCATCTCTCTGGGATTTGACTCCCCATTTCATTTTCTAGCAGTCTTTGGTGGATTTACTGGCATGCTTTGGGTCACTATCATGTTGCTGGATCCGGTTCCGCTTCAGATTTAATGTTTTTAAAAACGGTCTCACGTGTTCCCTGAGCAACCTCTGACACGCAGTAGAATTCATGGTGGATTCTATGATGGTGAGCTGGCCAGGCCCAAACCATGGCACCTCCACCTCCACTCAGAGCGGGTATGATATTCCATTCCTGGGTTTACGCCAAACATGTCCTCTATTCTGGCGTTCAAATAATCCCGTTTTAGACTCATCTGTCCAAAGAACTTTATTACAGAAGTCCTAGTCTAGATTCACTCTGGCAGTCAGTCTGGCCTTCATGGTTCTCTTATAGAGCAAGGGTTTCCCCCTGCACACCTCCGTTCAGATCCTTTCTTTTCTGAAGGCCCCAGACACCTTTGTGTTCACGCTCACTTCAAAGGTCAGGTGCAAACTAAACTAAATGTCTGACTGTATGTTTTTCTGATTTGAACATTTTGCAATTCAGGAAATTCATCTTATATAAAGGTCATAAAGAACACCTCTGTTGGTTGTTGTTCTTTTTCCCCATTTTTCCATAAGATATCTTGAAAAGTTCTCATTGGAGCTCAATTAATTTGTTTACTTTACGGGGCACCAACAGTCCAATCAAAATAATAATGTCCATCAGAGGCCAACACCATTACAGAAAATCATTTTTATGATTTTCGCATGATGAACAGCAACAGCAATGGCCAATTTCTGAGTGCTTTAAGTCACACTTAAAGTTTAAGACCTCTCTCTCTCTCTCTCTCTCTCTCTCTCTCTCAGTTCAGTTCTCACTTTTGCCCCATTGCCACTTACCGACTATTGAGCTCTGGGCTTCTAACTTCAGGGCAATTTAAAAAATAAACAAAAGGTCTTTGGGTACCTTTGGGTGTAGATATTATTTGTAGTTTAGCAAAATGATCTCAAGTATAATTTTTCAGCCCTTAACTGTAAAGCTCTTTGTGTTCCATGGAGTGAGCAGCTGCTGGAGTGTGAGAGCGTGCACAGCGAGAACGCGAGGTTGTGATGTTTAGGGTCATTTTTGATGGAAGTCAAATAAACTGTGATGGGTGTGAGTTATTGTGTTGTCAACACTGTATGTCAGCACAGTAGGCTAAATGAGAGCAGCAGCAGGGTCAGACAAATCCTAGACAAACAAAAAATGTGATGGGAAATGGAAAACCTTCATCAAGGCAGCTCTGACATATGGATGTTTAACAGGGTTCTTTTTAATGACGCTGAAAAAATAAAGCTAAAATCATCTAGAGAGTTTATTCTCTCATTAAGGTTAGATATATGCCACTCCTATGTTTATTTATGTTTGTTTGTCTCTATTGTGGCAGAACAACTCAAAACATTTATGAACAGATCGTGTGTGTGTGTAGGTGTGTGTGTGTGTGTGTGTGTGTGTGTGTGGTTGTCAAGTGAACAGAAGGATAATCTCCTGACACACACGGCCAGGACTTCATAAACACCTCTGTCTGTGACATGGAACTTCAGACACTGACTGTACATGGTAGAATCATTTTCACCCAGCTGTTTGGAGATCGAGAATCAAGACAATCTGGATTCATGACAATCTGGAATAGTGTTATATACGGTACCATAATGGCGCTCCGGGCGCCACCTCTCTCTGTTTCCATGCTGTAACCTCTTCCTTTCCTCTTCCCACTCTTCCTGTTGACCAGATGAACGGGGGGGGGGGGGGGGGGGAGTTAAGGAGAAATACTGTTCAAATGAATACTTTCTCCATTTGGTTTCAGAAATTCACAGCTTCATTAAATTGAAGAGGATAGGAAATGGAGAGACTTTCCAGAGGTGTCATTCCATGAGGCCAGCGGATACTCGCTACCCTGGGAACAGACACAATTCTTCGTGGGAATAGATGCACAATTTATATTCACTGTTTTCATTTCGCAAAGCTACAGCACCCATAAGAGGAATATTTATCCATAGTAATAAATTTGATTAATTATGTGTGCCTAAATGTTTTCACTCCCATGCATCATTTTCATCTTTGAGAGGGCAATTCTGACTCATATCTCACCAATAGCATATATATATATGGATGTTTAACAGGGTTCTTTTTAATGACGGTGAAAATATATATATTATGGATATCTTAATCTAGGAGCAGCCAATTTGTTCTCGAAAGACATCTTCAAGTGTGAGGGGAAACCTAGACTGCCTGCCAAAGAGGTGCAGTCGACTGGAACTTACTGGACCATTTATATTCAACCAATTTGGCTTTACCTTATCCTTACGCTTAATCCAAAAGTCTCTTAAATTATATTCTGACAGCGTACTCACTGGGCCTACCAGTATGACTTCACTGGATGTCTTTCAAAGTGTAAAGTGATATTTCACAAAAGGAATTTATCATCTTAAGGATGACCCACAACATAAATGTTGATATAACATATGTAGGGATGTAGCACAGCTATAACCTGAAGGTTTGTTAGATTTTGTAAAAGTACTGTTAATTACAGAAGCAGAGAAAATATGGAGAAAATTAATGCACAAGAAAATAAAACTTTATTTCCTCTTATTGGTGTCCCAATCAATATATTTTCCCGTGCCAATAAGAAATGTTGTGACAGTTCAGGTTTTAGATGATTACCTTAAGTAAGCCTGTCGTTTGGTATACACTAACAATACACTTACACAATGCCATTTGATCTGCTAACACTATTTGTTAAACATGTTTGCACTCTGTTTGCCTTGAATGTAACAGAATCTTTGTGTTGTTGTTGGTAACGCCTTTGATTAGGTGATTGGTAACTTTCTCCCATCAGGTCAGTTCCTTTAAACATTTTATTTATAGATAGAGAGAGATAGATAATAGATCTACACAACATCTGCGTAGCGCCCGGCATCCGTTGCGTCCCATCCACAGTCTATATTCATTGAGCCCGAGCTCTGAGGGGGCGGGCCCACGAGGAGAGTCACTCCCTCGGTACCAGCTGGGATTGTTCGCCCCTAAAGACGTTCACCATGGCCTCTGCACCGAGCTGCTCACCCTTTAAGTTGTGTTTGTATGTTTTTATGCTGCTCGCAAGTGTGCTTTGCGACGATAATGCAGAGGATGCCCACGCGGAGCACACGTACACGGAGGAAATGTTCACGGCGGCGGTGCCCACGGCGCCCCACTTCGTGATGTTTTACGCCCCGTGGTGAGTAGTTTTATTTTATTTATTCCTGACACCGTTGAGAACATGTACTAACGCTGCTGTTGTTCTTTAATACCCACACGTAAAACAAAAAAACATGGTTGTTAGCGCAAGATTAGAGTGAGCCGGCATGTTGGCTAACAAGCTAGTTAGCAAAGAAGCTAGTTGGTACTTAGCCACTTTCCTTAAATCGAGCGGCGTGGTTAGCTTAGCGGCTAGCTAGCTTTACAGATCAGTTTGTGTAATGATTGTGATGCTTTTTACGGGGGTCTCGTGAAATAAATAAAAACACCAACAAGTGAACGCCGAATTGAGGCTTTGGACAATGAAACTCTGTTTTTGGTGCTACGCTTGTTCACGGGCAGCTCAAAGTTGTGTTTAAGGCGGCTCCGCTTACGTGGCACGCACTGATTGACCAATGGCGTGTCAGCAGCTCTAAGAATGGGGCGCGTCACCCCCAGATGTGTGAACGCCGAGATCCGGGTTCACAAAGCGGAGAGCGCGTGACGTCGGTCAATGGCTCGAGGGCTCTCTTTTATCTGGCCAGGTCACCATGGTGATTTATGATGCACACCTCATACCTAATAAATAAATAAACAGAAACCGTAATTGTGAAGTACTTATCATGTGTTGTTAAATCACTAACATTCACTTTGATCTATCTCCTCAGCTTGAAGAGTCTTTCAGCAGTTTAGTGAGTTAAAACATTTTAGGCACAACCAATCAGAAAAGAGCATTGATTATGAACTTCAGTGAGTAGTGGTAACTTCTGATGACGTACATTTCTCCTTCTGCCTCACCCTGTGTCACGCCGGAATGCAGGAATTCATTCCACCGCTGCATCTATCTCCATATAATGGGATTGCTTTTAGCAGTAATATTTGTTTGATTCATCCTTTATCGTTTTTATTAAGTATTATTAAGCAGCAATCGATCGGCTCGTGTAGAAGAAACGTAAAAGCCCTGTTTTTGTGGGACCCTGAGAGAGCTGAGAGTAGAACGCTTGGGTTTAACAGATCAAATTGATCTCTACTGCGATGATGCTTATCATCTCCGGGGAAGTTTTTGTTTTTGTGGAGCCGGCTCAGGCAAAAGAATGTGGTTACGTGCACCGTGCTTCGTAGGTCACTCCCCAACAGGCCCTTGAGGAGAGGCTCAGGTATCCTCGGTAAAAATAACACTTCGTATTGATAATCGGCCACTGAAGTATAAATAGAATAGGCGGAACAATAGACGGCTCAAGCTGGAGAATGTGTGCATGCCAGTAAGACAACAGGTTGAACTGGTTTCGATTCAGTCATTTAAGTGCATTATCTTCCTTTGTCTACATTATTTAAATGTGACTAGTTTGTGCTTTCCTCCGCTGTTATGTTTTAATAAAAAGACGTATTTATCCAGACCAAACGTGGAGGGATTTCAAGAATAACACTAATGGTATTTGCATCTCTGTTTTGTCCAGGTGTGGCCATTGTAAGATGTTACAGCCAATATGGAATGAACTGGCAGATAAATACAACAGCATGGATGACCCCCCAGCATATGTGGTCAAAGTGGACTGCGTCAAGAACACCAAGTTCTGCTCCAATGTCCACGAAGTTAGGGGTTACCCCACGTAAGTAGCCATCGAGAATGCATCCGCTCAGTGTCATGTTTTAAAATGGCCTCTAAAGAGTTCGGATCAGCAGATTATTGAATACAAAAAGTAATGTGTGTGTAGAATGAGAACAACTGCTGTCACACATTGTGTTCTTTGAATTAAATAAATGTGTTCTGTTTAGGTTGAAATTGTTTAAGCCAGAGCAGGAAGCAGTTGAGTACCAGGGGGAAAGAGATCTGGCGTCTCTGGAGACCTGGATGCTGCAGAAAGCCCAGGAGGAGCCTGCGGTGAGTCATGCTCATCCAGTTAGTGCCTCGCATTTATAAACCAGGGACCTGTACAGTGTCGGAATGGTGACGTTCATAGATGCTCGTTCTTTTATGTCGTCCAGGAACCAGAAACTGACCAGGAGCCTCCAAAAGCCCCAGAGCCCAAGCAGGGCATGTATGAGCTCACTTCGTCCAGCTTTAAGGACCACGTAGCCACAGGTAGCGATCGATCAGAACCTTAATGAAGGCCTTGCTTTTACCACTTAACACAAGCAATTAATGTAAAAAATAATAATAAGTAATTGTGTTTATGCAGCTGCATCCCGACAGCAGCGGTTAAATTGTTAAGTTCAGTCACACACTTACCGTTTCTAGACCCTCTGAATAGAATGGAAACACCTCATTGCCCTGATTGACGTTTCAGCACGAGTACCTGAGCCACAATCCAACGCTTGTCTCCTGTCACCGCAGCCTTTCTGGATTTTCAGACAACGACAGTAAAAATAAACAGCGCTCGGGATAATTGTCTCGTTGAAATTGTGGCTGTTTCTCCGCTGAAGTTGAAATGTTTTGGTTTTGAAGAAAAATAAATGATTTCTTGTTTGGGGACTAGAAAATACAGGATATGACATCAGCATTTTTTTTAGAAACCGTGTTTATAGGTTCCACCTTTGCATCTTGGCAATCCAGCTGCAATAAATGTGTAACTGCATGTAACCTCTGAGTAAGAGGTATTTTCACTGACGGCAGGCTCTGTTGAGTTAGTACTCGTAGAATCAAGTCTTTATATGGCTTCATCAAATTAAAAATGGCAACACAAAAACCCCCAGACTCACTTAGTAACAGCAAATTCACTTATTAAATTAGTTACGTGTGTTGTTTTACATTATTTTTAGTTTCCTTTCATATAACTCATCTGTTTTTTCACTCTTGCTCCAGGTGCCCATTTTGTAAAGTTCTTTGCTCCGTGGTGCGGCCATTGCAAAGCCATGGCCCCAGCCTGGGAGCAGCTGGCCGCCAGCTTCGAGCACTCTGATGACGTCAAGATTGGAAAGGTAAGCATTGTTAAGAAGGGTATTAAAACAATAAATTACTACATCCTTTGGGCGAAGGATGTTTAGGTCAACATGGTAGCGCTCCATCTGCCCTCTGTTGAGCTTACGCTCCCTGCATGGTCATCCTGTTACCTGGCTGCTGGACAGAACAGGATGCTGGTCACATGACAAGCTACCTGTTTGCACTCTGCCCACCTGTCATGCCGCTTTGGAGGATCAGTGTCTGCAGTGACATTTCATGCTAGTTTAATAACACGTGTCCATATATCTTTGGCCCAGGTGGACTGTACGCAGCACAAAGAGGTGTGCTCTGAGAATGGCGTGAGAGGATATCCCACACTGCTCTTCTTCAGCGATGGACAGAAGGTACGGAAGAAGCTTCGGATGGATTTGGACCGCCTTATGGTTTCTCATCAGCTTCTACATTCTACTGCAGACTCTTAACAACCTGCTGCGCAACACATCATCATGACTTGGTTAAATGCGTTCTATGTAAAAGCACGGCCATCACATGATAGAAATGATAATGATATAAACGATAACGACACTGAAGAGCTGACTTCAGCTGAATCAGCGACACGCTGTGCTATTATTTTTCTACTGTGGCAATAATAACGAGGTATTGTCTATTCCATTTATGTGTTTTTGTTAGGTGGAGCAGTATAAAGGAAAAAGAGTCCTGGACTCTTTGAAAGACTTTGTGGACAACCAGCTGACGGTTGCCATGGCACCTGAGCAGGAGCCAGAAGAGGAGCGGGAGCGTTCAAGAACTGAGCTGTAGAAAGAGTCCAGTCGGCACTCACCGCTCCTTGCAGCTATTGCAGTGGGGACACGTCTCTCGCTCTCTCTCTCTCTCTCTCTCTCTCTCTCTCTCTCTCTCTCTCTGCTCAGAAAGCAGCCTGTCAGTGACTCCGGCGTTCCAGGGTCGACTGATCCAGTGTTCTTGATGTGAAGCTGGTTTTAAAAGGGTTGAGTGTTTCTGGTCATTTGAAAAACGATCGTTTTTTTTTTTTCCTTTTGACTTTTTCCTGAGTGATACTTTTTATACATGGGATCTGTTAAGTCCTAAGCCATTCCAGTTACTGTACTGTTTCTAGTAGCTTTTAGATGTTCTACACATGTGGGTGAGTGTTAAGTTGAGGGTTCTTTCTTCCTTGCCAGTGACCGCCTAGCTGACTTAACTCTCAGGGAAATGGCCATGCAGATTAAAAGCAGTGTGAGGCGCTGATACAGGAGTCTGAGAGTGATGGAGTTTATAACTACACATATCAGGTGTTTCTCTCTAGTCCTAGCAGTCACGGCCTCAGGCCTGGACCATGTTGCCTGACTCCCAACCGCTGACTAACTTCGGACTGATTGCTGCTTCACAATTCTTTTTTTAGAAAAATGCCGCAGATTCAATTTCTACAAAATGTTGTCTTCATTTAATCCTGAATTGCAGTACAAGATTTAACGACACCGTTTGTGCTTTATCTCTCAGGCCCTCCAATGTTGTAAAAGACCTGATTGTGTAAGTGTGCGTTTGACCATTACAGCTCAGGTGTGTTAGCATCATATCACTTCACTTTCATCGTGATCGGTTAGACTTTAGTGATGTTTCAGATCTTGTTTTCACTCAAGTCCAACCCACAAAAACGTGGGAATCACCACCTGCAGCGGGATCAGTAGGAATGCAACCAAAATCAGTTACAATTTGGTCGGTTTTAATCAACTCTCCTGGCAAAGACTGATGGGAATAATTCAAACAAATGTTTAGTTTGCTGTATAAGAACATCAGTTTACAAACCCAACAGTCACAAACCAACACAGACTTAGTTCTAATAGCATTTGCCAATCAGTTTATAACTCCGCTCACCCGTTTCACCATACTTATTACCCTGAAAATGCTCTTTGACCCGGGTTATGTGAAAGTATGTGCTGCATGATGTATGGTACAGTTTATTAAAGGTACAGCCACACACAGACTTTGTCAGTAAAAGCTTTTATGGATAGCGCATGGTCAAAAGAACTCCAGTGACAGAAGTATTTTTGTTTTTCCTTGAGCCATGGGGTTGTGACTACCTGTGGATTTTGTACACAAAAGAATGAATAATGGAAAGTTGTAACATGAGATTTCATAATAAAAAAAGTCAAAAATAAGTTTGTCTTTTTCATTTTCTTGTGTCCATCTCTGTTAATAAGGTATGTGATTTCTCTTTAATAAAAGGTGCAATAAATAAGCCAAGAATGTACAAGTATTTACATTAACAGTCTAAACATGATCACAAATGTAAACAGCAGCTTACCAGAGGTATATTTTGTAATTTATGATTGGTTAGGCACAAAAGGTATTTTTGACTCTTATTAGTTTTTCATTAAAATATGCAAGTCCAAGTCATTCAAAGCTGTAATACTTCAGTTCTTTGGAGAAAACCATCAGTTCAGCCACAACGTGCATCACATGATGAACCAGCCTGGCGCATCTCAGCTCAGCATGAGGCTGGCAAATATTGACTCGGGAGATATTTGGAGCAGCGCACTGCTGGAATAGCACGCGGTCGCTTTGGTTCAGTCCATATTATATTTTAGGAAGGCAAATATGGCTTGAAGAAAACACTTTGGGAAAGATGAAGGAAATATGAATGTACCGACTCCAACATGTCATTCAGCAGTAGCTGGAGTCAACATTGGTATTGAAAAGGAAACTAGGCTTATATTTATTTTCTATTTTCACCGCTGGCTGTCAGTGCTGTGCTGACGTCGAGTCAACTCCGATGGGCGATGCGCTGCAGGAAGGCCGTTCATCCGAGAACAGACCCGTTATGCGTTTGCGTCGGCGAGGATGAGGATGAGGATGAGGCAAGGAAAGCAGCGCTTGGATCGGTCCCATCACGGTTCAGTTTTGCCCTCGCTCTCCCAGTGAGGGAGACGGGGCAGCAGCCTCTTTGATGTTCACACACACACGTAAAGGTGAGGTGAAGACTCCACAGCAGACAGAGAAGATGACGGACATCCCGGTGGCTCGACACTGGCCGGCGCCCCGTATGGTGTCATTTTTGCAATGGTCTCCCTCATTGTTTGATGCAGATGAACATTTGTATACTTTATCTGTCCTGGATTAGCGTGGTGGAGACAATCGTTCACGGTGCACATTCCTTGCAGGCACAGGATTTGGGTATTCCCTCCCAAAATGAGGTCACCATCACCCAGGAGTTAGTGGTGCAAGTTGCAGCCCTTTGCCAACCCAGCTTTCAATGGAGCATCGGCGGAGCTGGACGGCTGTGTCAGTGGCAGCCACAGGCCCGCACCACCATGTTCTTGTATTTCTTCAGTATGACGTTGGAGTTGTCATCAAAGTAGAGCACGGAGATGGCGTGGAGCTTGGTGGGGGCGCAGCACGGTTTGGGCACGTTCTCAGGGTTCATCAGATGCACCTGGAAAACAAAGAAAGTGTTTTTAAGGCTTTAAGTATCTGAAGTCGTCATATAGAACCGATTCCCAGACCGTCCTGAGTTTTCTTTCCGATAAAGGCTTCCCCAGATTTACAACATTACGCCGATGTTGCTGAATCTCACAGGAGACACGTTGACAAAACCCCCACCCCCCCCCCCCGATTTAAAAGTTTAACATCTCCTCATCCACTGTTGTGTCAAGAACGTAATGGGCCTGCGGGCTGGGCTTACCAGTGTCTGCACAATGGCGTGGTTTGTGGCGTTCATGTGGGCGTTCAGGGGGAAGGAGCACTCTCCATCACAGTAGTTGGCTGCGTAGCCTTCAGGAGCAATGATCCAGTCCTTGGAGACACACGACAGCAAACATAAACCAGTCAGAGCCGACATCAGCGGAGTCGACACTTTTCCTGCCTCACCTGAACAGTTTGTCCCGACAAACTGCATGTTTTTCACCTCTTTCTCTCCTGCTGTGATGCTTTCCATCCCGTTTGTTTCAATGATCTCTGTCGCAGCGAGCGTGCTGGCAGTCTCCCTCTAGATGTCAGTGCTGTGTTGGCAGCTCACAGCTGGAAGCCTGCGTTACATCTGCCTTACACCGTCAGGCTGTTTCCCTTCCATACACTCAGAGACGCAAGCCGAGGCTGCAGACGACTCCATCAGCACCTCTCTCATTCATTCCTGGTTTTATATCAGTCTGGCAGTCAGAGACGTTTACGAAGAGGCGTTCGTATTTAAGAATAGTCTCGACCACTTATCTTTACCGTCCTTGTAGTTCTAGCAAACAGAAACGCAGAACAATTCACAAACGGAGCAGAACTCCCTGGAAGGATTACATGTCTCGTCTGGCCTGGGAACCCCTCTGGAATCCCCCAGGAGGAGCTGGAAAGTGTTGCTGGCGAGGGAGACGTTTGGAATATCTTTATTGGCCTGCCGTCGCCATGATCCGACCCCATATATATATATGAGGTCGGATTACGGGCAGATTAAACTCGGTGTGTGTATGCATCTACTTTTAAATCCTCATACATCCAACGGCGTGTGCCGTAGATCCTCAGAGAATCAAACGCCATCTTTTAAGGTCCATTTTGAGTTTGCTGTCCTCCAAAACCAACTGCGCACAAACACGCATCTGACTAAGAGCGCTTGAATACGAAAGCGTTCACTACCTGCCAGTTGAGCTCTCTAAAGCTGACGTAAAGCTCGTGTCTTCTGCAGGCAGTCTTCTGATCGCTGCCGTTATGATCTGCAAAAGTCCAACAAAGGCAATGGCAACAAAGTCATCAGAAACCCTTTAAAAAAAAACAACAACATCCAAGTTAGATGAATAGCAACAATCTGCCTCGTGTAATGCACCGGGTGGAGACGCGAGAGAGGGCGTCGGCCGGAGCACAGGCGCAAGTGTTCGTGACGGCGGTCGTCGCGCGGTACGTGCCTCACATTCATCTGCCGTCTAACGCGCCTGAACGCACGCCGAATTGAATTCATCAGCATTCAAACATCGCTTGGCTCGAGTGCAAGCGGTGACATAGTGACAACTGTCTTTACGAGCTCTCCAGGCCTGCAGCTTGTACTTAATTATCTCTGTTCCACTCCGCAGCAGGGCGGACGGCTGCAGACAGTCCCAGGTAGGAGTTTGTTTTTCACAGTCGAGGAGGTCATTACTGGCATCGGTCAAGACGGCGACACCGACTTTCCACTGACGTATTAACGGCTCTTACATGCTCGCTTTCTCCGTCGATTTTATTGTTGGGATCATTATTATTTTTCCATCACAAACAACAAGGCTGGGAAAGCCTCAACCAAAAGAGCCTCATCCAGGAATGAGCCACCTGGTGCAGACCTTGTCCCTCAACGGCCACCTCAAGCGGAGAAATACATCAGCCTTGAGCCCCAAACTGAGTTTGATTTTGCAGATCATCATGCAAGAGAGTCTGATTTTTATTTTTTTTTCCCCCGCATTTATCCTCATTCTCCTCATTTATCCGGTTGTTTAGCCTCATTGAGTCAGTGTTTAATATGTTTAGCATAAAACATTCAAAATAAAAATACAAAAAAAGACTGCAGACAGATATTTGTCACTCGGTTACAGCCACCACCCAAACACTGACCGACAGCAGCTATGGTTAGTCAGCTGCAGTGTCAGACACACACACACACACGCACAGTATGCACAAACAGTTATGTAAGCTTCCACTCGTGTCCTTGCATCGCTACGTCTATCATTCATTACGTGCACAAGCAGAAACAGAAAAACACACACCGATGACCTGATGTTGTTTCTGCTGAGCAGCCAAATCCGTTTAGCCACTCACTGAAAGGGAAAGCTGTCGTTTGAAATTCACAGGCGCTATAGTTGCGTTAAGATTTCATCATCAAATAAAATTTTTGATTTTTGAGCAGACCCGTGTGTTTTAGCTGGAGTCCTGTCAAAAACAAGAAAGGGAGGGCAGACAGGGGGAGGGGGAGCAAGTCGGATTTGTCGTTTGGATTTTCATCTCAGCTTGAAGTAAACGAGGAGAGAAGGAAATAGGAAGCAGAGAGGACTTAGACGGAGCGAGAAAAGAGAGGGGGGCAAAGTGGAGCAGGGGCCGGAGTTTCTCGTACTAGAAGGCAAAAAAAAAGGTCTGTGATTGGTTAGATTCGTGAGTGTGACTCATGAGTCACTGTAATGCAATAAGTTTAAGATCCAAGTTAACCTCTTTATCTAAATTTGGAAAAGGTTAATGGACTTTACTTCCATCTGTCCAGTACATGAAATGTTTCCATATTCTCTCGCATGTCATCCAACGAATCCGGAGCCGATCCAGATTTCTGCATTTATATTCACTGCAGCGGTGCATGCGTGAGCCAGCCCACTGAAAGGTTCATTCTGCGAGGGAGAGGGAGAGAAAGGTGAGCCCGCTCGCAGGAGGCGGCCGCGGGGCGAGGTCAAATGTTCGTCTGTAACCATCCGTAACAGTCAGGTGCTTCCCCAGTTCAGGGTTCCTTCCTTTCCAGCAGGAAGGCCAGGTCACAAGGTGTCTGCCAATGTGAAAATACAGTGTTTATGTGTGTGTGTGCATTTTCTGTACACTCAGGCGCCGTCTACATGGAAATAACCAGGCTGGTCCCAGATCAGCTGTTTGGCAGGATTCTACTAATTCCAGATAAGCATCGCTGTAACTGCTTCATTACTTTTATGCACTACGAAAACTAAACACGCCAATAAATGAATGGGATACAGTTTAATTTGTTGGAACAATGGAGGGCAGCACCGTTTCCATCGGCGGTAACTGTCGGGCGGGGTCTAACTAATGTATTCGGGAATAACAGTGAGGTACTTTCACAACCTTCTTAAACTCCTAAGTATGAATAAAATGGTGATTATCGATATAAATTATAAATAACTTTTGACCATGTTCCCTTTTCCTCGCATTTTCACACTATTGAATCCACACACACACACACACAGTTTTTTTCCCCCTTGCATTCCTCTTTAAGAGGAATAAGGCTGATAGTTACTGTGGGGTTTCATTGAGTGTAAAGGCCGAGATTTGTGGCACCCATAAACCACGTCTCCCCTTCCTGCCTGTAAAAGTTTAATGCCACCGTGCTACCGCTGAGCTGGAGCTCCCAGGAGGCTTCCAATCAGTTCTTTTTTCCTTTTCTTGACAGAGAAGAGGTGAGAAGGAGAACAGGCAAAAATTACACATATACTACCGTTAATTTATATACTACAACTCACTATCCTACTTACAGGTATGGGCTGATAACGGCTGGGTATTTCTGTTGTGATTTTCTCCAATAGCAGTATATTCTAAATAAAAAATAATAATAATTCATAAAACGAAAGGAGCAAGACATTCCTCAGCACGGTGGCGCAGTGGTAAGCGCTGTTGCCTCACAGCAAGAATGTCAGCTGCGGAACTTTAAAGGGGCTTGACAACCACCACAAAGTGACAGCATCCATTTTGTCCTGTGACATGCACTAATCTGGAAGAGCTGCACGAATAATTAAATAATCCCAATTCAAGAAAGCAGAGGGATCAACTGAAATTCAGCCGTCTCAGCCAGTCGAAATGAACGGAGCCTCCAACGCACCTCTAATTACACATCCCCGCTCTGTGCATTAGAGAGGAAGCTGCCTCTACCAGAGGGATGGCACAGCTTTACATAAAAAAAAACAGTCAAATCTATTAACCGGCACCGAAATAACTTGCTATGTACCGTCCAGGGGGTTACAGGACATCTTCCTGGAGCACAGATCTCCAGCAACAGTGACCTTTCATTAAATCAAGGCCTATAAAACAAACGCAGAGCGCTTGAACCAGAATTTACAGGCCAGCTACTCGTCTACGGACACGTTCAGACTGGATGGATCCGGATTTGTACGTGATGTCACACCAAATTGCGTTGTTGTACGCCGGTCCTAACAGTGTACACGCTTATACCCTGAACGCGTTTACATGAGCCAACGTTTGACCGCGCGATGATAAACTCTCCACTTCACCCCATCCACATCGACTCCAGCGAGCGAGTTGGAGCAGCAGCAGCGCTTCACCTCGCTGTGGACTTCACCGACCTTAGTTCTGTAATGAATGGGCTTACGACTGATATTAACCCTTCATTACACTACCTGCTAGCCATTAAGCCCCTGAAACACATTCACCAGTGAAAGGAAAGGGAAATAAATTATATTTATTGCATGTTGTTCTAAAGCTATAAGACATAAATGGCTCCTATTCCGATGTCATGTCAGGGCGTAGGAAGTGTGTGTGTGTGTGTGTGTGACCCTGTGTGAGACATTAAAAAGACTTTACAGACGCAATCATGTGAACTCCATAGAGGTGGTGGTGACGGAAAACCTCACCCGGAAGAAGAGAGGATAGGAGAGAGTCCCTATTGGCACGAAGACATGAAAGAAGAGCGTCAGTGTTGTCCCTTCGGCTCTTCTCTTTTCCCGCCCACAAAGTACTATTCCCGACGTTTATCCTTCTTCCCGTCTTTCATCACGGAGGTTATTAGACCCTGCGACCCATCTAATTACTCCAACAGTAAACAGGAGGAGTTCGGGCGGGGAAGGAGCAAAGAGAACAAGGAGCTGGAGGGAGGAGAGGACAGACGGATGAAAAAACAGCGGCGTGTTCTTATCGTTCTGCAATGCCGTTAAAGTGGTCAGTCTTTTAGCAGCACAGCTAATGACTGGTTAGGCCTAATTACAGGCCGCCTGCGCTGGGCCGAGACGTGATACTCCTTCCTCGGGTAGTTGTTAACTTCTTTCACAGGAGCTCAGCCCGACTCTCATTACGTCCCAAGCCTTGTTCGCCCACAGAGCCTCAAATTATCTTTAAAGGTGTTGTATTGTTCTTTTTAGCGAGGTACACCGCCAGTTTCCACGGCGCTCACACGAGGCACGGAAGCATCACCTTAAAAGTTATTCGGGTCCCCGACATTTGTCTGTCCAGTGAGCAAAAAAAAAAAAAAGCAGCTTTTAAAAAAGGAAGACGAATCATTACGACTCAAATCAATCAATCGTCTCAAAATGAATGCTGCAGAAATTTGGTTGAATTCGATCGCTTTTTGTCATCTGGAAGTCATTTAATGTCACGTACAAATTTAAATTAAGCCTTCTAAAAATAAAAATAAAATATCAAGGCCTCACAGGGAAAGCACTCTGGAAAATAAAGCTTCACAGTTAAAGGGGTTTTTTTCTTATATGTTTAGGAGGCAGAGGCATTTAAAGAAAGCAAAGACGCACAGTGAATTGTATTAATCTGAATAACATTTTATAAAAATAGCTCCCATCTAACTGCGTTATATTTATGTACTTATACTTAAAGTAATGAAAAAAATGGGCACAAAAAAGAGATTAATAAAAAAATGAAGCAATCTAATCGATGCAGCGGTCGACCACACAGGTCAGGAGCGCCATTTTGGCAGTAGGGAAGAAGGTATTTTTAGAAAAACACAAAGAAACTTAGAAGAAGCTCTATGTGGGTGCATGGCTGCGTGAGATGTTTGGGGGGGGGGGGGGGGGGGGCAGCAGTCGCCTGGACCGAGGCTGTCGCTCAGGCCCAAATAGAAACCGTTTTCCCTCCACGAACCCTTCAGAGGACAGATCCTCTCCCATCCATCCATCCTCCTCCGTCTCTTGAGTGAGCGATGCCGTATTGAAACCATATGCCCCCCTGAATTCCTCACGGATCCTCCTTTCCCATCCAATCCCAGCAGTCCTTTGCTGGCTACGGACACTCTGGTGTCGCAGGGGGGGGGGGGGGGGGGGGGCTCTGCCGCTTCCTGTGTAGGATCTAAATATTTACACTCCCCACTGTCCCGAGTGGCGAGGCGGAGAGCTCTTGATGTTTTGGGTTATGTAAAGTCCAATCCTCGAGGATGCATTTTTAACAGATTGTCCTCGTTAGAACAGAGTTTTCAGCAGAATAATCTTTTCACATCCCCAACCCAGAAACAATTAAAGCAGACAATCTTCCGTGTTCACACGCTAAGATTATAATATTCCCTTGAAATAGCGCTCACCCACATTGCAAGCATGTGTTGTGCACCTTACCCCTTCTGTTTCACTAACATGCCCCAGGACCACAGTTTATTCGGACATCTTGACATCAAGTCTTAAGACATCTTTGGATATTTCAAGCTGGAGCCAGCAGGATACAAGAGAACACAGGTCGGGAGCCAAAACCGAACATGTGCTCCACTCCAACTCTCCTGCAGCATAACAAATGACAAGTCTTTGTTCTCTGTTATGTCAGCCAAAGCTTTCATCTAATGCAATTACAGACCAAAAAAAAAAAAAATCCCTGCAGGAATTTAACTTACAACCTGTTGTGCTAGCAGCAGCGCACCGCAACCTACTGAGAGACGGAGGGAGATGCGGCGAACAAACAACAGCCGGAGCCAAGAAATACCAAAATGTTTTTCAGAGAAGCAGCGAGAACAAACCCGACTTGTCCCACGACAACTCCTGCGTGCCAGGCAGATGGTGGAGCCATTAAACGGGGCAGCGGGAGAAGCAAAGCAGAGGTAAAGGCGCTTCCTGTGGAGGAAGGCTGTCAGCAGCCGTGTGTCAGAGCGCCGCCGCCGGAGAGACAGAAGCGGGCCGACTCCGGACCAGACTTGGGCAAAGACTTGCGTCGTTTGGAGCTGAGAATCCGTCCCAGGCCACGCCCACTTATGGCTAATCCTCAAGTCATTAGTGTCTGACGTTAATCTACAAAGTAGGTGTGCCGATTCGAGGCCATTTATCCAACTGAGGTCAGAGGTCAGACACACAGCTGTGTCTCCTGACTGGCTAACGCTACTGAAGTCATGCTGGATGGTTCCGTTTGATGCCCGTCCTTCAATCAGGTGGACCTCCAGTAAAAAGTGCTTATCTTTACTCTTGATTTGACACACTTTCTATTAACTGTACTTGAAATTCAAGGATATCACAGAAAATAATTCTAAATGATTGGGCTCAAGTAAGTTGGAGCTCAATTATTGGAAATACCACAAATACCTACTATAACAGAAAATACTTTAAACTGTATATGTCGAGGTGTGGTCGCCCTGCACGGATGGGATTTAGTCTTATACTTGAGGGACTTGTGAAAGCCGTCATTTGAATAATTATATTCATATTACATTGCGTAAAGTGACCTTTTATAGTAACTAAATCTGCACTGATACCGTAGATAAAAGGAGCAATAATGCCGCCCGTTCTCCTGAAACATAAAGCAGAAGTCAACGTTTCATATTAACACGATTAACATGATTAACAGTCGGTGATCGCAACGCTCGATGCTACACTTATGAGCCGCGCTCGTAACTCAACGAAGTCTCGGAGCAGCTCAGCTCTAAAGCACAGCGAAGGCTGGCCAGCCTCGCAGCGCAGGTGAAAGGTGGGAGGACGAGGGCTTAACGTGATGAGTAAAGAGCTCGTAGCGTCAGGCTGACATTTGCTCATTACATCACCTGCCGAATCACAATGATGTGATGAAGAGGCCGAGGATTAGGTCACCGGTGAGGAAAGACTTGCCGTCAGTGTCCTGCTTAGTTTAATATTAGCGCAGCTTATTATGGAGAGCTGTTTGAACCTCGAATGAGAATTATTACGGCCTTCGTAGCATCCTCTCAAATCTTTGCTCTGCGTCACACTTCCTTCCTGCCTCCATCTTTCTAGCCTTTGATCTACGGTTGAATCTTTTCCCTCTTTTCTCAGAAATTCCTTTGAAAACATGACATTCCCTGTCCATGATGCCCGTTCTCAAGAGAGCCTTTTGTCCCCCGAATGGACGCAGAGAAACTACCCGAGGAGACGGTTGTGGACACACGGACTGACCTGCTGGGCCAAGGCCTCTGGATCCGTCCTGCGGCTGGTTGGATCGGTTGCGGTTCTGCTGGCGCCGCTTCCCGCCAGTGGAGCGGGGGCTTCGGATGTGCACTTCACCAACTTTAAAGAACGCCACCATGAACGGCTGCTTTTCCAGCGCCCCGTCGCGTCCCATTAGCCCCGCCTCCTTGGAACTGATACTCTGCCCTGTTTAAAAACAGCATTTAAAGTGATGTCCACAAACTCCCTGCAATCGCATTCCGTTTGGCAGTTCGGGGTCGTGGTTATTTTAGCTGCGCTCTCTCACCACTGCTGGTTTCCACGGCGATCTGCAGGCCCAGGTTGTGCACTGGGCTCATCACCCACAGGTTACTGGTAGCGGTGATGTCGAACTCCAGCCAGCCTTCCTCAGCCGCCCACAGCCTGCGAGAGCCCAGCAGAAACAGGTCTGCCTCTCTAGAACATGGGAGATGGCACAAAAGACAAAGATTAGAACTCGCCACTAACTAATGTAATTGAAGGCCATTCAAGATCCGGTTTAAAGGTTCTGAAGTCGTTTTTACCTCCAACAGTTGTGTGACTGTCTTATTTTCTTAACAGTTTGTTTTATTACTTTCTTTAACCTTACAATTTTAGGATTATTTTTCTACCATTTTGACAGTGCAGGACATTTTTGTTGTTGTTAATTTCATTTAACTACATGAGGCTTGGTAGAACACAGGCCATTCTCCCCAAAGAAGGAACCAATGAATGGAGCCAGATGAAGGAGCGGACCCAAGACTTGCGATTCTTTAGGTTCTCTAGCCCTGCATAAACCCAGAGTGAAGGCATTTAAATCAAAATGCTACAGAATGGATAGAATTGTGTAAATCTATAAATCAAAGAAAGGAATCAGGTGATCAGATTTTGAACAGAATTTGCAAAGTGGAGCAAAAAAAATGCTGACTTTGCCTAGAACAAAAATGAACAGATTATATCCCAACTTCATCCTAAAGACTTTATTAAACCGCATAAATACTAGACAAATCTTTGATGGCACAATTTAATATCTTGTTATTGTGTTTGTACCAAATGCGTATTTGGTGGCATTAAAATTCAAGAACAATGTTTAGAATTGCAGGTATAAGTACACAACTCACTTTGAGAGGCAAGCAAATAAAGAAAAACACACAAATGGAAACTCAAGAACTGCCGGTTTGTCTTCGTAACAGGCTGACAGAAAGACGGATAGCCACACTAAACCCAAAACGCAAGGACACGCTGTACTGTACTCCAGCGTAGCGCTGACCATCCAGTCTACCTCTCTGAGGGACCGGCGGAAAGGAAGGGATTCAAACTTCCGCATCGGGCTGCAGGTATGTTAATATCATTTACAGTTAGACGTGAAGCTGCAGGATGGAAGAAGGTGTCATGTCGGGGAAAGACCCAGGGTAATTTGATGGTGGACTAATGAATGAAAAGAGAGCAAAGAGGCAGCGTGCGAGCGTCTGTCCTCCCCACAGTGTCAGTGTCTGTCGGATACTCCTGCAGAGCGGCGATCAAAAGCCCCACGATCATCCAGGTGTTGGGTGGGGGGGGGGGTATCAGAGTCGCCTGCAGGGCCGAGGCAACTGAGAGGCTACTGTAAAACCCCTTATTGACTGACTGCTTAAATGAACTGGAATAATAAGGTCAAACGGTGAGTTTTGTGTTTTTTCGCTACAATAACTAACTGCAGCCGGTCTGGACATTTAGTGCTCGCTCTTTCATCTTTGAAAGGCTTATTGATAAAGTTGTCTGAATGGGATTCGCTGGGTAAAAACATCCTTTGCAGCGGCCGGTCCCGGTTTTTGTCAGTGCATTCTCCCACATTCCTCACCTGCTGTTAGCAAAACCACCCCAATCACATGAAAAGTACTAAGGGTGTCACGGTAATTAAAGTCCCCTCTCATTACAGCTTAGAGTTAAAACAGGAGTCAGGTTTTTCACGGGAGGGCGAGGCGTGAGAAAGTTACTAGGGCCCCTACTGATCGGACATTTAAAAAGGTGCAGGTTTGCAAAAACACGAGACATGAGAGAGAGAGAGACGACAAAAACAAAGGTTTCCTCATTTAACTGCAAAGCCCCAGGTGGAATTATTTCCAATTAGTTTGGGACTTAAAAATGATCCTGATTTCCCAGCCTAAATTCAATTCCACAAAGCGCAAAGACAGCCCGACCAAATATGCTGCGCAACCTGCCATGCAAACTGTAATTTTCTTCAAGGTACGAAACCTGTCCTACAAAAACACAGAAATTGGAGATGCCCTATATGGGGCCTTTAATCTCCACATATCTCCAAAAACAAAAGGCTTTACTACCAGGCTGGAGAGCACAAACCAGCCATTGTAGGGGTGAAGGAATGCAGCAAATAAGTAGCTCTTGATACCCTCAGAACGTTTTGACAGGCAGACAAATATACTTAACCAACATCTATGGCTGATGCTCCCAATCCACAGAACTCCATATGGCTTTAGCATAAGAAGAAGATTTGGTGCCCCCCACTAAGGGGGCTTTGTGGCTGATATGCAACAAAAAAATTAATTTTAATTCCCTGATAAAATAAATATATGCTTCTGCACAAGGAGTTAGCTCAACAATGTATGCATGTGTGAAATTCTTCTCGTTCTCGTCTCTAGGCAGGCTTGATAAAACACAAATATCATCCAGAAGTCCTATTGGATGTTTATCTGCCCCTGCAGGCATAATGTAAATGTTTGCCATGTATTAGTTGCACACATTTTGGGCGGAGGAACGATTGAAGACGTGCTATTTCTGAAAGACGTGGTTTTGCTTGATTCTACAATATAAACACGGAGACTTAACACGGAGGGACCGGTAGAAAGACACGCACGGGGGAGGGGGGGGGGGGGGGGACTGATTTCAAAATTAGAATCTTGAGCTTCACATATCAAGACAAGGTCGAAAAAGCAACATCTGTTGTTACAGCTTGTACCAAGGGTGGATTGATTCTCACACGTTGCACGACTAACTAATGTTCAAACACGACATGAACTAGTAGGACGCGAGACTAGCATTACCTGTCAGGGTGTTCTTTGACCACCTGGTAGACTTTCAGCAGGAAAGTGGCATTTCGAAAGGCACGGATCGCACACTCCTTGTAAAGGCGGAATTCTGCTGCCGTGACGGCCTCGCCTTCCGGGATCTGTGAGAGGTTGAACTTGAACTCTTTGTGGTGACGCCGCTGTGGAGAGAGCGCCCTGTCGTACTCCACTGTGGGATGGAAGCACACGATCAGGAACATTAGGCTCAAAGAGAAAGAGGAACGTTAATACAAAGAGATAAACATGGAGATGATTGCTGGTATACGGACATGTTCTACCAATAGAATATAATTTACAGAGTTTCAGTGTTAAGTATTGAGTGGCTAGTCTTTCACAGCCAGAGGAGTTGAATGGAGAAGCCTCTAACGTCTTTTGGTCTTAAAGTCTAGTCTGTTCCTCAACCTCAGGTTTCCCCCTTATCATCGGTCCAGAGTAAAAGCCCTTGATTCGTTCGGCAGCAGCAAACTTAGAGACGTTCTGCAACCACTTCCGATGAATGAGCCGACCGATGTGCTGCCTCCAACCCCCTTGAGTGTAATATGCGCCATAATGACAATGTTTGCTCGGGTCGATTTGTCGATGAGAAGAGGAGAATGAATTGAGAGTGGCATCTCGATTGAAATTAGATGCCCGAGTTCAGAAATATCCACAGACACCAACTGTGAATGCCAGGCCACAAATATGTGCTATATTCTGCAAAGCACACAAAAAAAGGGTGACATAATTGCTTGAAAACCCAAAATACACAAACGCAGTCTTTGCTATTCTTAAGCCATCACCCTGCTATTGCTTAAAATACTTGTGTGCTATGTGCGCACACACACACACACCCACACACACACACGCACACAGCACCATGTTATCATCTCCACTCTCGTTTCCACTCCTTGCAGGCTGCGGTGCCACTGCCACAGACGGAGCAGCAGAGTGTTTCACTAGAGTCTTTCACCTGGAGCCGAACATGACCCAGCACGGTGCGTTAGTCCAACCGGCGCTGCCACACCGGCCTGGAGGACATTTGAAGGACATGCATTTATTTGCCATTTTGGCCTAGTTAGCCAAGAAAACTGATAGCTCATTTATGTCTGTATGCAAACGTGAAGCTAGAGGCAGGAGTGGGATAACGTAGCTTACGATGGAGACTGAAAACGTGGAAAAGACAAGCCACGGACACTGATGGTGGGGAAATGTAAAAATGCATTTGGACTTGATGAAAGACAGCAGGACATGAGCGCGTCCAGTAGAAATAGTTCAATTAAACACATGTGGTAGTAAAAGCAAAGTTCTCTCCTTTAGTTTGATTTTTTTAAGCCAGAATTCACTTAAATATTTCACTTTAGTTTTAGAGTTATTTTGGACGCTTTTAGAAATCCCCACCTGAGCCAAACTTGTTAAAATGTGACAATTTTATGAGGAGGGGACCCAGCCAAGATGGGCCGATGACACATTTTGTTCCCCAAAGAAAAAACTCTGTTGATGTGAGAATACTGGAACCAATCAGAAACTCCCAAAAGTGGCAGCCCCACCTCGTACCCACACCCAAGAAGGTCAAAGCCACCCCGATTCACATAATTCTCACATCACAGACATCCTGAAACCAAATAACCGGGCAGAAACGCTGGATGAGGAAGGTGCACTCGTCCAGCTTCGTTACATTTCTGAGGAAAATAAGTCCAATTGTGAAACGCAGTGCTGTGACTCGGTCTCTTTGGTGCAAATCCCTTCCAAGGGAACCCACCTCCAGAGAATGAGATGTTATTCGCATCAGCGTCACTTTGAATTTGATCAGACGCGACTCTGACCATTTCATCATTGCACACCAAAGCTGCCCACACACACAGATGTCACAGTAGATGTGTGTGATAATGGGTCTGCTCTTTTCTAGAAAGGTAGATAGATCAGCGCCGCTTGTGTGCCTGTGTGTGGAGGATTTGAGCAAAAGGTCACGGTCGTCAAAATGACTTCACAACACTCCTTTCAACAGCTCTGGGCCCAAAGACAGCTGGAAAGTTTATATTCCCCCACCGTTTAGGAACCAACAGACATTTTGGCAAGAACATTCACTGATAAACTGTCTGTAGGCTGTGAGAAGGTCAGGAAGAGAAGCAATTATTCATCACAGCTGCTTTAATGTTCTTCGTGTAAAGACCCCCTGCAACCAAATACCATTTTTTTAACCTTTTTAACGTGTCTATATGGAATTATTCATGTGCATAGCAATCTAACCATTTATAAAAAGAGATGGCTGAAAAGTCTTACCGACAGGTTTGTAGTCACCAGAGCTCTTCTTGTGCATAAACACAGAGGGACTTTGACTCTCAACTAAAGCTTCAGAGTGAATTCATTAGCATCGTCTTGTGCACGTTAAGGTTTGTCAAATCTTTAGAAAGAAATAAAATTGTACGAACTGATTCCATTTTCCTTTATTGAAATTTGCTGACTTCCCTCCAAGTTCAAATTGATTTACTTTTTTTTTTTTAAGTACGTAAATCCTTTTGAACTGAATCCAGATAAAGACAAACTATTTAAATGCCAAGGGACATCTCACATGATCGTACGCTTCATCGCCTCAGCTCTTTCCGTTAGATGCCTGAGAGCCGCCGCGTTAGCAGCTGAGCAGCATTCCAGCTGCTTCTCAGCTTGAAATTCAATTGAAATCCACTGAGGGTTTGCATCCAAAATCAAAAGGCAGGCTTTCACAAGGCACATGTAGACACCGCCGTGCTCATCCTCCATGACACGAGCGTTGAGATGGAACACACAGAAGGGGAAAAGGGAGAAATTCTTTAAAGATGAAAGATATTAGTGTTCAAGAAAGCAGTCTTAATGCATCACATGTAGAAATACAAATCTGTGTATTTTACGGTTTTGATTTTATTTACACATTTCCACCATTGCTCAGTGGTTCATGAGCAAATACATGCATAAATAATGTTGACTTCTATACTTAACATAAATCGACAGCCAAGGTCAAGAAATAAGAGACAATGACTGAGTCCAGAGGGCAAAGAAAACTTGGATAATGCAAGTTAAACAGACAAACAAAAAAAGGGGGAGAGAAATGATTAGCTTGAGGGAAATGGATTAAGCATTTTTTATAGGCAAGATAGTTTGACCATAATATATCAAATTGAATTACCTGAATGGAAAGTAACACCACAAAAAAGAATCATTTATAGGTCATTAGATCATCCTTTAAAATAACACGGGTGATTGTGGGAGGATGAGATGACAAGGCCAGACAAAGAACGGAAGATTGAGAAACCAAAGGCAGAAAAAAAAGAGGGAAAGGAGACAGTAACAGAAAGGGAGTGGGATGGACAATTTGCAGATTCACTTGGAAGCTTTGGTAGAATTTGTTCTCTCGTTTCCACCTGCACATCTGTTGCTGCTGTCCTCGTACGATAAAGGACTCTTAAAAAGAATGCATAAATGAGCTCCAATACAAAACGCCTGCTCTTCTGTTCTAGAGTTGGACTTCTCTGTGACCTGAAATCCCACAGACAGGAGGTCCAGTGTCACAGGTCGGCTTTTTATAAACTGGAGCAAAGGAAGGAAAAAAGGAAAAGGTGCTGAAAGAAAGACGAGTGAGTGGCGCTTTGAGCCAGCAACGGGGGGAGGGGGGGGGTAGTGGATGAGTATGCAAACAGGAAAACAAGATGGCGTGATGGGAGTAAAAATAAAGAATTACTACAGGTAACATTTTAAAGCTTACAGGGAGTTTGAGGAAGAAATTAGCAGATTTTACCAGCGCGTAGGGATGAAATGTACAAGTAGGAAGGAAGGAAGGAAGATAGACAAATGCATAAAACTACAAAAATAGTTTAGAGGAGCAGAAAAAGCAGTCTGTGCAGGGGAGGCCCCCAGGGTGGTCGACAGGCCGACTGGTCTGGGGTCAGCGCGTTGGCTCCCCGTCCTCACACCATCCAACTATTCCCTCAGACACAGCTGGCAAACAGCCGCCTGCATCCCTCCTGCACATCCCACAACCACAGAGCAAAGCAACCGGCAACCAGCCATCAACACTCAGAGGGTAAAATTTACTTTAGAAAGCATTACAGCCTTCTCAATCAGGTAATGTTGTAAAGATTTCAATCCGCTTTAAACAAACGAACGCCAGCGGATGCACGCGACACAGTTATGGTGCAGCAGCTTTACAAACTGGCTGCTGCTTCCTCGTATTGAATATCAAGTATCTGGAGAGCAGAGTTTCTGCAGAAGACTTTGAGCCGGTATGTGTTACCACATATCAGTCTGATGACAGAGATGAAGTTCATGCAACCAATTTAAACAGGGTGTGTGTGGGGGGGGCGGGGGGGGTTACTCTCTACACTCCTACAGCTGCAGACATGCAGCTGTAGTCAAATTTCAAATTTGTTTCATGCATTGAGATGTTGCATGAAAAAGAAAATGACAGTGAATAGTTCATGATACACAAATAAATATACCGTATACACTACGAGTCAAAAGTTCAAACACACCTTCTCAGTTAATGCCTCTTTATGTTCGGGACTACTTCCATTGCAGATTCTCACGGAAGGCATCAAAACTATGAATGAACACGTATGGGATTATGTAGTAAAGAAAATGACGTGAAATCCAAACGTGTTCCTTCAAAATAGCCACCCTTTACTTTGATGGAAGCTTTGCACACTCTCGGTTTTCTCTTGATGAGCAACATGAGGTCGTCATCTGGAATGGTTTTCCGACAGTCTTGGAGTTCCCAGAGGAGCTGGAGTTTTGCCTTCTCTCTGCGGCCCATCTCATCCCAAACCATTTTGATTGGGTTTAGCTGAGGAGGCCAGGTCATCTGACACTGGACTCCTTCACTATCCTTTGTCAAATAGCACTCACACAGCTTGGGGGCGTGTTTTGGGTCATCGTCTTGTTCAAATATAAATGATGACCGAACACAAACCGGATGGGATGGCATGTCACTGCAGGATGCTGTGGTTGCCATGGTTCAGTGTGCCTTCAATTTTGAATAAAGCCCTGGCAGTTCGTTAACAAAGCTCCCCCAGACACCTACCTACACACACACACACACACCAAAGTGGGAACCCTGCATGAGGAAACCATCTGTTGCACAAAGACACGGCAGGTAGAACCAAAGAGCACACATTTTTGCCTCAGATATGGGAAAAACATACAAACACTGTACAGAAAGGAATCCGATCTAGAACCTTCTTGTTGTGAGGCGGAATGTAAAATATATAACAGAGTTCTTTCACAATTTTTGGTTTTCTACGTAATTCTACACATGTTGCTTCATAGTTTTGATGTCGTCAGTGAGAATCTGCAATGTAGAAAATAAAGAAAAAACATTGAGAGATGCGTTTTTTACACACTGGTAGTGTGTAAAAAAATCAGGATCAAACTTTTTCACAAAATCCTTGCGTTTCTCTTTTGCAGCAATGTGAAAGGTCAGATTAATTTGATGCAGCAGGACCGGATGGGGGCGTGACGTTTGGATGACACTTGTGTGAGCAACCCACGGCCGTTAAAAGCCATGATGAGAAATACTGAAAATGTCTTCAAATTGGCTCAATAGTAACGGCGAGGAGCTCTTCCTCTACCTAAAAGGATGAGATCATAAAGAATGAGAACAACAGACATGAGACCGAAGGTAAATATGTAATTGTTAAATCTCTCTTCCACTTTGAAGGTTAATTGCAGGTTTATGAAGATGAGAAAACTTCAATATCCTTCATAACCTTATATAGAGGAACCTGCTCATTTATGTTTCGGTGCAGAACCCCTGGAAAGCATGTGTATAATCATCATCATGGATTGATGTGATCCCTCAGTGACCTTCCTCACAGCTGTATCCCATAATGCACCACACAGTTTATTCCGCACGAGCCTCTTCACTCCAAGAGGAAAAAGCATGTGTTGACATTTAGCTTGTGTGACTGGTGCGCTTAAGACATCTTCACGTTCCGGGTTACTGTCCTCGTAGCAGCCGATGTTCGGACTCAAGGTTTCCACTCGGTGTCTCCTGGAAGAAACGGCGTGATTGGAGTCAGAGCCGCTTGACCCTGTTGAACTAGCGAGGGAACAAGACGTTAGTGTAGCTGAGCAGAGCTTCTCTCTGCAGCACAGCAAACATTCCGGCATCTTCTTCATAGCCAGGCTTTGTGGCAGTTTCACTGTGAGACTGAAGCAAAAGTGAAGAGAGGACTTTTTTTTCCACACCGAAGAACCTGTCGACATAGTTAAAGACTTTGCAGATTGCTAAACCAGTGAGAAATGTTCTGGATGTCCGAGGCGCGAGATAAATCCATCTGTATTTATGCAATGACAGCCCATAATCTGCCCGGTTGTTTGATGGTTTCTGGGGATAGGTCAACTATGTCCGCGTCCTCCATTGATCATTCCATTCATTCCTCTAAAACCTCATCTAATGAGAAGTTTGGCCTCCGCAGCAGTTTACGCTATCGGAACGGCGTCATCGTCAATATTCCCTTAAAAAACGAGACGTCTCATTAAATGGAATTCTTCGCGATGTAAACACGAGTCGTTGTGAAAAAGGTTCGAGACAGATATTATCATTGAAACTCATAAGCCTTTGGCATGGAGACTGCGTGGAGAGATAAAACGTGGAGACAGCTGTTGGGCTTCGGCAGCGACACACACACTACGGTGGTGTGAGGTGCGTAAGGTGTCGCCACCATGTGTGGCCGCCACCCGGAGCCGTTTCCTCCCGCTGTGTTTTGGCTCTTTATAGTCAGGCAGTTGGCAGGGCAACTCCTGGGGTGGAGGTACAGATGGAAGGGGCCAGGAGTCTGCTGGGAGTCATCATTAACTTGGAGCTAGTGTATATGAGTCTTTAGACACACGTCCGGTGCTCTGATCTTCTCCCCTGATCCGGCATCAAAGCCGACATAATAAGCGCCACAGGAAAACACACACACACACACACACACACACTTGCAATAGTTACAAGTAGAGAGAAAGAGGCTAGGGTTCAACTTTAACGCCACCACGCAAACGGACATCCCAGAGGTCAGCGGCTCGCAGCCAGGCAGCAGCATCAGTGCATCCCGAGGTCAAGCCTCATTAGCGAACGCCGAGCAGCTGCAGCCAGCTTCATTTTCAGCATCCATTAGTGTTTTACAGTGTCAGGAGAGTGATTTAAGCACATTAACAATTAGTTTTACCATCATCGATGGACGAACAGCTGAGATAAAATGTGTTTAATGCTCAGCGGGCCATGCGGTTGTCAAATTATTAATATATCAAGACTGAAATAAAAAGGATTTGGGATAAGGTGTTTCTTGTGAGGAAATCAATGATTCAATGCGAAAAACACCGAAATTCACATTTTGTTTCTAATTTGGCCTTTTTATTTCCACAGCTAATATAACAAGAAAAAAATAAATGTTAAGAAGATGGATAAACAAACAATCTCAGTATTAGAGATTGTTTGTTTCACCATCTAAATTAAATCGCCGCCGTTTGTCCGTCCGTCCGTCCGTTCAGTTCTGGAAGGATCTTGATAACATTTTCAGGGAATGTTGTGATGATTACCAGGAACAGATGATCCTCTTCAGCATGCATAGAATTTTAAGAAATGCATTTTGATTTCACTGAATATTTAAGGTGCGTTTGCAGACAAACCAATAATCACTTAACCTGCTCAACCGTTTCATTTTACTTTACACTCCTGAAAATGATTGATACCACATCTACATAACATTTTATATCCTATGAAGTATTACTTGAGAAGTTATACAAGAGGATATATAACGATCTCACTGAACAGACCCCCCCCCCCCCCCCCCCCCCAGGAGCAAAGGCCCCCGACTGGAACATACAATCACATTTTTCGACCTCAATCATCCTCCGTGTAATTCCTGAAAACCACTTGGGTTTGCCCGTCTCTTACTAATCATGACATGTGTCTCACACACACACACACACACACACACACGCACGCACACACAGTTTCAAAACACACACACACAGTCACAAATCCACAAAGGAAGAGGATCTGATTTTTGTACTCCATCACCACTGTGCTGCATTCCAAACATGATAACATTTGTCTGGATTCACATCCGTCTTTGTCATTTTGAGATTTTTTTGGGGTGAGTGTTCAACATGCATGTGTGTGTGTGTGTGTGTGTGGATAATTGGCTGTAATTGCTCCCCTGCTGGGCCTTTGCTAACAGATAGATATCTGAGGTATGACTGTTGGACTGTGCGGTATCAGCCTTCTCCATCGATGGCCCGACGGCTGACTGGTGGCCGTCATCGGCTCTGTGTTGAGCCTCCATTTGGCCGCCGTGCATCTTGATGCGTCATACCTGTATGTCAGTGGGAGATTTTGTTCCACCAAGCGCTATTAACTCACATTAAGATGTTGGAACTTCTAACTGCGAGGACCATTTAAAAAATGAAGGAATGTTAATATTTGCTTTTCTTATTTCACTTTTTTTTTTTTTCACCACAGAACTTTATTATACTACACATTAAAGGTCTCATATGATGAAAAACTCACTTTTCCCATGTTTCTACACGATAATTATGGTGGGTTTGGGTCATTATCAACCCAAAAACAGTTAAATAAACCATCCAGTCGATCCTGCGTAGTTCTGTAATCACCTACTGAAATGCGTCTCACAGAAATCCTGAATTATGTTACGTGACATTGTTAGAACGTGCACATTCATTGCATGCACACGCGCAGCTTAGTTTCGGTTTCAGAGGCTTTTCTCACGGAGCTCTTTGAGACAGAAAAGAGGGACGCTGTCCTGCAGTATCTGTTTGCTATTTTGACCAAAGACTGTCACAGATATTTCACATAAGTGTCTGGGAACTGCGTTAACTTGTGGAAAAAGAGTATAATATGGGATCTTTAACATAAGATAAAATAACATACAGTATGCATACCAACATTTCGCATACGGTAGCAGAAACATGATGCAATTTTAACCTGCAGAATATGGCTAGAAGTTGATGAGACAACATTTAGGTTCCCGCTAAGAATCTATATTACTGGCAAAAATATTCAGTATGACACACACACCAGATTAAAAAAAATAATCTCTTCTATAATAACATAAGTGCCAAACCCGGTGAATTGTGCATGTTAGACAAACAATGGCATTTAAAGCCACGAGATGCATCTAAAGGGATACGAATGTCTGGATCCGCTGTAAGAACATGAAACGTTGTACCAAAGGATATTGAAGCATTAGAGAGGATCAGGAAAGAACCGCATAACGAAAGAGCAGATGGAAAATACTTCAAAATGGACTACGATTATACAAACATCAATGTCCCCGAAACGCACCGAAGAGGAAAACCACTAAGAAACGTGATTTGATGCAATTTTTGTAATTGCGGTCAGCTTGTATTTTAAAACTTTTCCGGTTTGTGGGAAACAAAGGAAATGCAAAAAGCAGCAAATGACCAGACTTCAGTTCAGGTTACGCAAAGTCTCAGGTCATGAACCATTACATGTCAGCAAATGAGGACATTAAATTTCTGCAATGGAAGTTATTTAGGCTTTGGGATTTTAAATGAAGATTCAATTTCAAATTACATCTCTGTCATGAGTTCAGTTTTGGGATAGTCTCGGAAGACCGTTGCTCGCAGGACTCTTGCAAACTGATACTTTGGCTGCATATTTTCTGGTTGTTTTTGCATTTTTTTCAGCAAACGATAAAAGGTCTCGCTGCAATTGCAGATATATTTTGTTAATTTGAAGTTTGGATATAAGGATGAGAGACCTCGCAGGATTTTCCAAGATGAATGCTCGTGCAAGGTCTTGTAAAGTGCATGCACCCATTCAACCTTTGCACCTAATCTCTATACAGTAGTTGTGTCTGTTTGATCACTTAAAGGTCAAAGTGGCCACAGAAAATAGCTCATTGACATTAATGGCCAGTTTGCAATTTCCCCCAACAGTCCCTGTAAAAACAAATGCTGGTTTCGTTGAAGATCGATTTGAGCCAACGAGCTGTCGGCGAATGAAAGAGCAACAATCTTTTTCCCCCCATTCATAAGGAAATGCCACAAAAATCAGGGAATAAAAATGAGCTGGAAGAGAAACAACCCAGTAAATAGTTCTTCCCACTTTATGGGATTGCTGATGAAAATGGAACTACAGCAGAGCAGCTGTCACAACAGGCGCTTGTCCGACGAACGGTGGCTTGTATCTCACTTCAACTCAGAGCAGAGGTCTTCACACACCAGGCCCGGCCTAGACCATTTCTAAGTGGAAGGACCTCTGCACAAATCGGCAGCGCTACGCACTCGATTTACGAGATATCTGCACACGTGATGAGTTGTTTCTATTCTTTGCATTTCCTCAGTTAACAAGAAAAACATCCAGGCTCAGCGAGACTTCAAGTTCGGACTCATGCCGTCTGAAAACGCAAGACTTCTGCTGCCGTCCTCCTCGACCTTCCTCGACATCTTGTTCTCTTTGGAGGCCGATTTGGCACAAAACATGGACAAGAAAATAAACGCAACCGAGCACCGCGGCCGTAAACAAACCCAGCAACACCAAACACTTCGCCGTTAATGTAGGCGAGTAAGAACAACAATACTAAACCAGAATCATTACTCTTAAAATACACAGCGTGCTCAAAGATGCTTTGTTTAGAGTCGGTCAGATTTTTGGGTATTGGCCATCCTCTGGTTACCATGGGATACCGTGCATCAACATTTGGGTAGCCAGCAGAGGAGGGTTTGTCAAAATCTATGGTTCTCTGCTGGAGAACAGATGCTGCTGCAAATATATCCATGATATTTGGAAAGAAAAAAGATTATATATTTTTTTGCTGTTGCCTTGACAAAATGAAATCTCCACATGTAGTATAACAGGTGGACGATAATAATCCTCTAAGATGTCATTAGAGTCAGAATTTATTGGCTAAATCAGTGGCCTTGACAGACCGGAGGTCTGATTATTTGAAATGAGGAATCTCTGATCTCATTCCGTCAAGGTTCTCCGTCCTTGATGTTCCGCTCCATTTCGTCTCCGATTTATGTGACAGAGAACGGCAACTTATTGCTTTCCTCTCAGGCCATGACCAGAATTCAGAAATCCCTCTGCAGCTTTGGGGGTTCGGCTCTATTCAGCCTTAAGTGAATATTCTGTAAAGAGGGGCTGCACTCCCATGATGAGCAAAACAACATTTGTGGGTATGACCTTAAATGTATTTATGCTGCGTCAGTACAAGGGTGAAAGATGTAAAGAATGCCCTTTGACCTGCCTGTCGAGCTTTGTAAAAGAAAAAAAACCCTGAAGACTGATCATGAAGAACGAAAGAGCAGCATCTTTTTCACATTTATAGGAGGTAAGGTACGCGAGTCTCTTACATCATTCCTTTATTGCCTTCATTTGTCTGAAGGTGTGCATCTCTGTGTGACTTATATTCATCCACATGCCTCAACGTGCAGCAGCACAGACGCCTGCTATAGTGATCTGTGGTGCATGTCTGCTTTAATGCAGCAGGTGTGTGTGTGTGTGTGTGTACACGGGGGGGGGGGGGGGGGGGCATTCTGGTCCCAGATGTAGAGGAGGAAGCCAGTGTCAGGTCCAGGAGATGGATCTCTCCTGAGGGATCTGATAAATAAGGAAAAAATATCTTTGAAAAAGGGAAACACAGCTGTTTCCAAAGGAGAAGTCAAGATATTGGTGACTGTGCATTCCTCGAGGTAGAAGGCAGGATCGCTCCGTGACGCCGTTTGGCGCTCCGTTTCCCCTCCCTCTTCCTCCACATCTCCCCGTCCTCCACTCGCCGCTCTCCGACACAGTCGAGCTGCGACCACAGCGCATTTCAGCAGCTGAGAGACGGAGCATATGATCCACTGGGCAGGCTTCAGCCCCCCCCCCCCCTCCTCCCCCTGGGCTGACTTCTATGTAAAGGCCTACTGCTTGTTTTACACGCCGGCACGGCGCCAAAAACAGCGACGGCAACCAGGCACCTCAATACTCAAAAAGCAGGTGGACCTCGAGGAAAACAATCAGTGTTTCTAATAATAGATCTGTCAAAGACGTCAACACAAGTGAGATGAAAGCGGAGAATGTATCCTCAAACCCAAAGAAGAGCACCCAAAATGCTTTACAAAATAAAAGTATTCCCATCTGAAGGTCTCCAGTGGGAAATGTTCCCTAAACGTGCACCAAAAAAAAAAGTATGTAGAAATAACACCAATCATTGCTGCTTTGAACATTTTGTGCGTCTTTATAGTCAATGAGAGCTGCACTCCCCCTTTGCGTCTCATTTTAAGATAATTATGTCATAAACTGAGACTGAAGATCATGTGAGAAGATAATCCCAGTTTATTACAACACAACTCTAATCTCGATGAGAAGTTAACGACCAAAGGTTCAGCCAGATGCTACAGAATCAGTGTTGACGATTGCCCAGTAAAGTGTCACAGTAGAAGCGAGGACGTCTTTAAATGGGCCGCGTTGTGATAGTGCAGCCATTATTTAACGATTTGGCTACGCTTTGTTTTCAAGGCGTTTGTCAGTTGTGGAAGTTTATCTGAAACCGTTTCGATCATCTGACCATTTCCATTTCTTTCCTCATCTCAAAAAATTAAAAATCACCTCAGAAAATCCAGTGAATGGATTATTATTCCAGATTGGAAGAATTAACCACTACAAAATAAGAGTTTATAAGTACAACACAATATTATAAAAAAAAGACCACAGCAAAAATCATGAAGGGGAGATGTTATTAAAACCCAAAGAAAGCACTCAAACCTCTTCCAAGGCAGCTCGGGTTCCCGTTCTGTCATTACACCCAAAAGCAGCAGCGCTGTGGTAGCTTGCCCGTCAAAATGCAACACGTTGACCACGAAAACCTAAAGCTAAAATCACAGTAGTAACATGAATAGTTTGATCGACATTAAAAAAGATTTACTATCACATATATATCGACAATAGTTCAAATAATGGTGGTTTCCTGGTGGATCTATTATCCATGACTTCTCCCACCCTTCCCAGCACTTTCATGGAAGTACTTTATCTGTAATTGACAAAAGCACCAAAAAAACAAAAGTTCAAGCAAATACATTCTAACAAGAATTCCTGACATTGAGTCGTTTTTCTGGATCCGGTACAAATCGATACTTCCGTTACGTCTATATAACTCAAAAGGATTTCTACCTTAAATATTAGAGCTCATCAGCTCTACGTTTCCCTCACACTTCCGTCAGACCAGCTGGGCTTACCCAGCAGCTCATCTGTGTGTACGTTGTGTGTGTGTGTGTGTGTGTGTGTGTGTGTGTGAGGGTTAGGGTGCAGAATGAGGAAGAGGCTAAAACCTCCATGATTAAAACAGAAACTTCTTGTGTTGGGATTGAGACGACTTCTCCACAGACGCCCAGAGGATTGGAAGTCGTCCTTTCTGGAGGAAGGACTGGGCCGAGTTTCCCCCCCGTACATCCTTACTGATAAGAGGCTTTGGAGCCTCACATCACTGGGTGTGGATACATTCTTCTTCTGGGCGGCCTTATTGGATGGAAGTCAAGCCCCTAACCTGTCGCCCGATTATCGTTCTCGCCTATAACAAGCTGTCTTAAGCTCCAGCAACACCCGTGACCCACAAAGCAGAAAAGCGGCGTTAGAAGAAAATGGATGGATAGATGTTTTGCAAGAAAAGTATTAATAAAGTACATTTTCTGCTCAACCGTGGACGTATTCCCTAATAAAACAACAACACAGATCTCTCAATGGTCTTTCCACCCCCTGTGTTCATTTTCTCATCTTTCGTCGTCCCTTCCTCCCTCCCTCCATCCCTCCCATCTCCGACTGTTTTCCTGTCAGTATCGTGTTTAGAAAGTCAGCCTGCAGGTCAGCCTAGGGCTCATAAATTTGTCAGCGACAGCACAGTTGAAAGTGAGGCTTCTTGGTCGGGAGGGTAAGGAGCATCTGCGCTCACATGGGGTATTTCTTCTCACCGTGGGCCCGCGGTTGTTGTTTCAGGCATGTCCTCTTTGGAGAGACAACCACCCTGGGAACATGTGACCAGAGGGATATAGATTTCTATGTGACGCAAGGATTTGGTAGAAGACTCCTGTTTCTATGTGGGAGTTGTTACTATCGAACAAACACACTTCAGTTATCAGTGTGGACACACAAACCAAGCGTATATATCTCTTTGTGCACGAGAGGGTGACTTTGACTTTGACCTTTGCATAAGCCTCCACTACACTTATCACTATAAAATAAAGAGCTGCTGTAATCTATGATGGTTTCTGAGTCTGTTCTGTTTACTGTGGTGCATTTAGTGGAGTAAATGGTCAATGCAAATGTGTTTCCAGCACAGGAGAGTTTGAGTTTGGTATAGCTTTTAAATAAATATTGGATCACAATTGAGCGCAGCTGCAAGGAATCTCACATTAGATTGTTTCTGCTCTCTTCTACCAAGCATCCCAACATCTCACTCTGTGATACAGTAACACCTGAGCGGAATGTTGCTGCAAGGCATTTTGGGAAATGGAGGTAATGACTATGACCAAATGCAGAAATTGGAATTGCATGCCTCCGTGCAAATTGCAGTGTTTCATCCCTGCATGTCCAAAATATTACCATGTCTTAAAGACAGAATTAATTCATTTGATAAATAACTGTTGGGAAAATAAGGAATTAGCAGGAGCAAATAGGGATGCTGTTCTTCCTGAAGAAAGAAGAAAAAAGCCTACAATGTCTAAAACATGGATGTTCCTCACCTTTTTTAAAAAGGTGGGCACACAACATTACCACCAGAAATTAATTATCAGACCAGCAGTGAAATACAGCCACAAACCTCCCTTTCCTTTCCTGAGGTATGGTGTTGAACAATGGCCAAGAAAGGGTTTTATGAGGTCACGATGACCCTGAGCTTTGACCAACAAATTCTAATAAGTTCAGAGTCCAAGTGGACGTTTGTGCCAGAGGTAATGAAATTCCTTCCATGAGATATCGCCTTCAAAATAATGGGACAGACGGATGGATGGACTGACCCACATTTAAAAAAAAAAAAGAAACATTTCTTTCTACAGCCATCACCAACACAGATATGCGTGAGAAGCTAAATGGGACGTAGCCCAGCATCTAAATTAAATTACTCAAGTCCAACATAAGATTAAGATATGTAGCAGAATGCACGGGTTAGATTTTAAACGCAACATTCCGTCTCTAATATTAACCTTAAAGTAGTGCTTCAATTCTTTTCTGTTAAGACCACCTAGAGAGAAGAAAACCTTTGGCAGCCCACGCCCCGAATGTAAACAGTGTAGGATTTGTCTATAAAATTGTTAAAAGTACACCTCTGATAACATTGTATCCTTAATAACATTAGGGAAAACTAAGTAAGTAAGTAAAAGAATATGGAACAATTTACAAAAACAAATCACTTTAACCTTGTTTTTAGTCTGAACCCCAAAACAACAAGATTTAAAGTGAATCAATTTGACTTCAATTCAAGAAAAATTAAATCCTTATGTAAATTATAAACATTTTTCAACCAGCCAATTGAGTCATTTAATACTGAAAAATAGACTCAAATAAAATTAATAACCGATAATTGATCAGAACAATTACCTCAGGAGCACACATGTATAATATGTTAACCTACAAAATAAAACAAATTGTTCTGATTGCTGAACAGAGCAGAGGAGCTACAGTACATGTCCTGCGCATGCTCAGTAGAGTTAATGGCACGCTACTTGTCGATGTGAAACCGCCACTGCCACCTACTGTAGTGGATGTGTAATTGCACTTTATTATGGAAAGACAATGAAAAAGCAAATGGTAATTTCACTGTGCATGTTCCCCAGAGACACAAGCACCCTACCGGCATTTCATCTATTTGAGAATCACCGTCAACGTCACAAAGCTAGCAGCAAATGACACACAACCAACTTCACGGCATCAACACTATGAGACAAGCTAAATGCTAATGTCCTCACAATTACAATGCTGACATAAATCCAGAGACATTTATCCATTGGGAATCAATAATGTCAATAGTTGAAACTTTTTTTGGTCTGACCCACAACCGTTCAACAGAACAACAGACGAGTATCTAAAAAGGGATTTCCGTGATGGCCCTGCTTGTCCCATCTATAAAAGAACTTCAAGTCGCATTCATAGAAACACAATGACATTCGTGTACAGATTAATGTGTGTATTCAGAACACACACACACACACCATCCTTCCTCTGCTCCTTCAGGGTCGCCGTCTCTCGGCCCTCCAGCATCCTCTGGGTGTGCCTCCCTTTTCTCTTGTCCCCCTCCTTTCTCCCTTTCCCCTCTGCCTTTTTTTTTTTTATATTATTTAACAGCAGTACATCCCTGCAGGTCTCCTGGTGGCGCCGCAGAAGAATGCGACAGCAGGAACGGCTGCTGTGGCATTTACTCCGTTCCTGCCAACCGCAATCGTCACCGTTACAAGGGAGTGAAACTCTGACAGAGCAAATGACCTGATCGTTATGATAATGGAGGGGGGGGGGGGGGGGGCTGCTGATGCAGAGTTCAACAGCTCACGGGTTCATAACCTTTTTTAACAGCTAGGGTGGACTGCAAATTCCACAGACATACCAACCAGTGTTTACAGAAAAAGCTTGAGGCCTGTACTGTGTAATGCGACGTTGATTGCGTCACCAGACAAACGCCAAAGTGAAGGAACGAGTCCGTTCAGACGTCTGCAAAGAAGGGTAAGCTCAACTGCAAGAAACAATTGCCAAGTCTGAGGAGACGATAGTTTTAATGCAACGTAAAATATTTCTAGCAAGATGATTTTACTTTGGAAGAAATGTTCAAATAAGCTCGCTCAGGATCTAAGATGACTACAATAAAAAAGTACATAACTGTCAAAAGAAAACATTCTTGTTTCTAGATCTAATATTTTAAGAAACATCTACAGACTATTTAATTGACTCTGATGCAGAAATCATAACCTGCAGCATTCCCATCCTGTAGCATCCTCTCATAAGCTCCCCCCCCCCCCACCCCCCGTTTTATTCTTGCAGTCACTCCAAACCCCAAACGTAACCTCGTGCAGGCAGCGGATGTTTTCAACATTCAACAGAATTGGTTTCCTTGGTTTTAGCTGCAGTGAGAAATCAGGGAAAATTGCTTGGATCAAAACAAAGACATTCCCATCATTCTTTCACATATACGAATGTTGCGCGCGCGCACACACACACACACACACACACACACACACTAAATCCAGGTTAATGATCTCCTTTGCATGGCCTCCTCAGACAGTCAAACACACAAGACAAAGGCTGACAGCTTTACGGTGCTTTTAGCAGAACACAAGTAAAACTACACACTCCCTCCTTGTGTTAAAGACAAACACACACACACACACACACACACACACTCAGAACAACCGAAGGATTGCAACAAGCAGACAACGTGCACGAAGCAACCGCAGGTTTGCATGAAGTTTTCTGAATACAAATGAAAGTAACTCTGGGACAAGTTACTGTGCATGAATATTTATGCACGTTCTACATAGTTTTCCCAAAATATATTTACATTTTGTATTTCAAAGCAAGAATCTTTTCCTTCCGAGCTTGGGAAAAAGATCATTTTGGAAACCCAGACTGCAGATTAAAACCAATACGTTGATCCATGTTTTATGGGGTCGAGCCTGATGTTTCACATCTTGTGAGTGACATGAGCTCCTGCAAGAATCCATCACATCAAGCCGTTTCTGATTAGCTGCTGCCGTCAACATTATGATGTTTGTTCCAAAATTATCTGAGAAACAAAACAAGAAGAAGAAGAGCTATGAGGAAAACAACAGATGTGCGAGAGGACGGGGAAGCACAGCAGAGCAAACAGAGAAAATTCCTCCATGCCGGCACCCGGAGGTGATAAATGGGCTGGAATCAGATGTTCCACCAGGGTTATCAGCTGTGTTCCATAGATCGTTACCAGCCGCAAGCGTGCCTCACTTCACCTCCTTATCTCGTCACACTCCTCCGTCTCGCACCGCTATCTCTCCAAACTGGAATGTCCAACGAAGACAGGAGATGAAAATGAGACAGAAGGGGGGGGGGGGGGACAAGGAAGAAACGCGCTCTAATCTCTGGGCCTCGTCTCGAGCTCTGCAGCCGTCTCGTCAAGTCGGAGAGTTATGGCGTGAGAGGGAGTGATATCATCAGGGTGGGTGGGCGTGTGGGGGGGGGGGGGGGGTGTTAAGTGCAGGGTGTGTGACAGAGATGACTTCAAGTGTAAATGGAATGCTCTCTTACAAACGGTCATCTGCTGCTGAGCTGGATGTGCGCACGCCTCCACGCTAGCACCAGCGGCTAACGGACAACCGCGTCACGTCTTCCACCGGCTGAGGCCGATGGCGTCAGGAGAAGACTCGTAAGACACGCACGGGCCGAAGCGAACCCTCAGCGGACTATAGAGCCGTCCTGTGACACCTCGGCCTTTATGACAGGCATAAAGCTGCTCTGGAAAAGACATAACGTGGTTAACCCCCCCCCCCCCCCCATCAACCCGGTTGGTTTCATGAGGACGAAGCCCATGAAAGGAAGCACCGAAACCTCAATAAACAGGATTATTTGTGTTTTTGGATACTGTAAACAAATGGAGGTCCAGAGTTTGTTAATTGGATTTTTCTCGCCGCCGCAGGAAGGTTTCATCCGCCAAGTTTATATCTCAGAAAATAACCTTTATTCTGCCGCAGCATATCTTGAATTCCTCTCCTGACGTGCATCGAATACCGTTTACAATACGGTCAACGCTGAGGGGAAGTGACGGGTGGCCGTTCCGGTCAGGACTCAGAGACTCTGCAGGAAGTGCTTCAAGACGGTTTAGAGAGAAAAAAAATGTCCAAAGCTCCCTTATGCATCGCACAATTGACTCTTTGATTGAAGCCAACTAATTATTTGATCGTGCTGGGGCTTTTGGGACATGTTTCACTGCAAAGGAAATGGCTTACCCGGGCTTAGGCACCGAGAAACGCTGCCAGGCATCGCAAGACAAGGAAAACATCAGTTTAATACGGGGACTTGGGTTTAGAATAAGCCCAGGTCTGTTAGGAACCGGCTAATCTCTTGAAAACCCACTTCTTAAGGCTTGTTTGCCTTTCATGTGCGGGAGGTTTTGGGGAGGCCGGCAGAAATCTCAGCTGTTGACTTGGGTACGAGGTCGAGTGACGGCTCGGCTGGAGCCAGGGTGAGTTGAGATGGAGAGAACAAGACAAGGGAGGCGACAATGCAGGCAGGAAAGCAGAAAATCATAGGACAACTGGAAAAGCACTCGGAGAGCGCAGACCTCCGGTGGTGAGACAGAGCCCCCCCCCCCAATGACTGTCTCAAATGCCATAAACACCAGTCAATAATCGACCAAGCTATTGAACACATTTTGAAGCTCCGAAAATGTCGCCGAAAATTTCAAAACAATCCAGAATCCAGGATCTCTTGTCGATCATCACCAAAATTGAACTGTTGCTGGTGAGATTCCCAACATTCCCTGAAAAATTCATCAATTGAGATCTTATCTAAAAGATATTTCTGATGACTTGCAGTGTTAGCGTGTCGTCGCACAAACCCCGCACCGTTGCGTACGGCCTGTGTGGCCAAGTGCGGAACAAAATCAATCAAATACATCTAATCTGCTTCAGGATACATTTCCCATGGAGAGAACTTATTGATCACCGCTTTTGAAAGTGACAGACGACTATGCGTGGGTGGATTTTCCCTGAATCATAATACGACCTTCTCTTCTGGGACAGCAACGGATGGGAGAGAAAACAAGGGGAGCTTTGATTTGTGTTCCGAGCCAAGCCAAGCCAAGCTTAGAAATGCCCCCCCCCCCCCCACACACACACCTGCCCGTCTGGCTGGAACGGAGGGGGCATAAAAACGAAGTAAACTCATCACAGTTAAATGCAGATGACACAGAACAACATTTGGAGCTCCTGCTCGGTGACCCGTCAAACCAAAAGCCATTTCTGTGCATCCTCGACTCGCCGTAACCACGAGGATCCAGCTCGACCACCGAAACCAGACCCGATAGGAATAGCGACGCCTCCCCTGCCGGCGAGAATAGCTCTCACGGCGGCCGCAGATATTTGTTTAACAACGCGTCAGCACTCATTAATTACGCGTCGACCTTGAATTTGCTTTCCAACGGGATGCACCTTACCAACCGTGGTCAGTCCCGCCCCCGCCCCCCCCCCCCCCCACTCATTCCACCACATGTTACAGGAGGTTAGTGGCCGACGGCCAGCATCTCAAAAGAGAAGGCTGTCCTTTTTCCACTAAACGTGTCCCAGCAGGAGTTCTCAGAAAACATAAACGTGAAAAAGATGCAACTGTATTCTACGGCTCATAAAGAGCCCGGGTTTTTCCAGGCTGCTCCCTCTTACTTCCCGAAAATGCCTTAAAATCCAGTAAACAATAAGTCTGCTCAATTAAAATGGTTGTCATTAATCGCTTGTTGCTTATTGATCCATGATGCCGTATATTTGTTTTCATATAGTTTTACGATCAGCTGCTCAAAACAAGATTCTCATTCTCCCGGTATTTCACCTGCAGGACTGTCTGGGATAGAACGATAGTTCTATTGTCTCAGAGCTGATAAGGAGGGAAGCGAGAAAGTGCGATCAGAACCATCAAAGGATTGATCGAGCGAGAATCAACGAAGAAGCAATCACTTCATCCTTCAGGAAGCCTTCAGGCCGCTTCGTTTTCACCTCGGGTTTACAGATCCCGCCACGGACACGCGTGCTCTGCTCACGTCAGGATTTTCTGCGAAATCAAATTCTACAAAGTGCATTTCTTTGTCTACTTAATACGAGATTATGAGATTCCTCCTTTATTAAAAAAGTTTAAACAATTTCATATTCGGGGGAAACGCGGAGGCGCAGTGGGTAGCGCTGTTGCCTTGCGTCAAGAATGTCTTAGGTTCGATTCCTTTCTGTGCCGAGTTTGTATGTTCTTCCCGCGTCTGCGCCAAAAACAAAACAATTGTCCTTAGGTGTAAATTTGAGCACAGCTGGCTGTAAACTGGCGACTTGTCCAGGGTGCACCCCGCCTCTCGCCCGTAGTCTCAGCTGCAATAGTTTCCAGCGTAACACCCCCCCCCCCCGACGCGTATTTCGGATAAGCGGCTGAAGATGAAGGCGAACGAATTTCACATTCAGTAGTTTTGTTGGCTTAATGCATAAATAATTAAAGCCGTCATTCCCCCCCCCCCCCCCGCGTGTGAGCAGAAGGACAGACAAAGTCTGGACCCCGACCACCTGAAGCCATCACAGGCCTGGAACTCAGAGGACCTTTAACAGTGACCATTCCCCCAGGGCGCCGCTGGCTACTGGGACATGTCCAGAGCTGCAGCATGAGTCATTCAGCATGCAGCGCCACTCACTCCACTCACTCCACTCACTCCACTCACTCCACTCACTCCACTCACTCCACTCACTCCACTCACTCCACTCACTCCACTCACTCCACTCACTCCACTCACTCCACTCACTCCACTCACTCCACTCCACTCGACCTCAGTGGAAAGCAGGATGTCCACAAGGCAAACAGTGAAGAACGTGCTATTCTAGGAATGAAGATGAAAAGGAAGCTGGAAAATATACTTCTGGTACCCCAATTTGAAGTTTTCCACCTCTTGCTCAGATGTGTGGGTTATTCTTTTTATTTATTTTTTGAATGGGTCATTCCGAACGAGGAGAATGGATGACTGAATGAAACGTCTATATGAATCATGCAGAAGTGGGAAGGAAGGGGGGGCATGTAGTTCACGGAGATTGCACTTGAGCCTGGAAGTAATGAAGGAGCTCTTAAATCTACCCGCACCCCGAGAGAGGAGCCTCCGAACGAGAGCTCTCTATCTGTGCGACTGCAGCTGGCTGTGAAAGACATCAGTTCAGGCCCCATCTTAAATCACCGCCTCCGTTTCATTTGCTATGACGAAGATAGGATTCACTAATGTGCGAAGGTGAATCTGGTTTGAAACCAGATTGTGAGCAGGAACAGAGCCTCTGTCATTATCCTGATCTGATTCGGTTTCACAAACAGGCTCCTCTCGCTGCACGTCTGACTCGGGCTCGGTCCGTTCATCCTGCGCCACATTTTTCAAACACTTTCAAACATAATTGTCTGGCGCCGCATCCCTTATTCTCCCCCCCCCCCCCCCCCCCCCATTAATCTTGATTCCAATTTGTAATCTCGCTTTGGCCACATGTGAAAGCCACCTTTTTAGGCCGATTTCGAAAAAACAAGGGAGGACCACCCAGAAGAGTTTCAGCCTCTCTTTCTCTTTCAAAGCTGCTCCACATGCGCTGCTCCAAATGAACGAGCGACGCATTAAAAACCAATCGGAGGGCGACGACACACAGTAGTCGTGCGAGGCCTTATTCGCAAAGCAGATGGAAATCCTTGGCCCGTCCGGCATTAATTACAATCGCATTCGGGGAGGAAGCCGTCCCCTCCTCCGGAGCAGTTAGGCCTCCGTGTATACGGCTGGAGGAGACGGCAACCGAATCCCCCCGGTCGCCGCAGAAATCCGAGGGAATCGTCAAAAGATGCACGGGACGCGATTAATCAAGCGGAGAGCCAGATGTGCAACAGCAGCACAAAGCCAAAGTCAAACGACGCAAGAATAGCGAAGCCGCAGACGCACGAACTCCACATCACCTCCATCGCACCCCGACACCAGCCAACGATATTTGATACCAACGAGACGGCCTCCGTGTTGCAACACCAGTACCCCCCCCCCCCCCCCCACACACACACACACACACAGGGCCAATAAGTGGAGAAACATTTGCTTCCTCACAGACCAATCCTACGTTTCCACTTTACGTGGATTAACAGGTGAGGACTAAAAATACAACAAGCATTTGATGGACTTTGTGTTTGAGGAGAATTCCACTGTTGCCATGGCGGCATCACTACAATGAAGTTCAGATCCAAAAGAAGATGGCAATCCTTTAAAGCCTAACGTCTGACTCCGGCAGCTCCTCCGTTCATCTTCAGACTCTGGAGTCTTCCAGCAAACGCCGGGTTCAAGAGTCTCCTTTTTTTTGTCGTCACTAACTAATTTGCTCGAGTGACTAGTTCTAACAATCCGGCGCAATTTACGCACAGAACGCGCAACGTGCTGCGCTGGAGGTCAACGACGGGAATAACCCCTGTATTTATAAACACCGGCGGTGGTGGTGGTGGTGGATGGATGGTTTGCTGAGAATACTGGCTCTATTTTTCCTGCGGGAACATAAATCATGGCGCAGATTGAACAGCGAGCCTGAGCGGCCGCAGAATTCCGGTCCTGCGAGTGGAGGGAAGGAAGGAGGGTCGATTTAACCGGGGAGGACGAGCAGCAAGAAAGTACTCCAGATTTGTACTCGGTCAGTGTTTGTAACGCGCAGACCAGAGAGAGTATTTTAAACCTGCGCAAAATGCCTCGTTGAAGTTTAAATGAGTTCCCTCGTCGCCATCCGCCACCTCGCCGGTTCTCGCACCTGTTCACCCTTTAGAATCAGGCTCACCTGCGGGTTTCTCCTGATCACGTCACGAAAGCGCAGTTATTCTGGTAACTTACCGAGATTTAAGAAGCTCATCACCATGTCTGCGTCATTCAGGAAGGCGGCTTCTTGGTGCGTTGCCAGATGAGGACTCTGCGTCGTCCGCGGGGTCTGGAGTCCGTCCTGCGCGCCCCCCGCCGGGCTCTTCTCCTCGCCCGACATGGTGTTGTACAAGTCCAGCATGAAGAGCGGAGCGGAGTTGTACTTTCCGCGGGACAGATGCGGCCTCGGTCTGTGCGGCAGCCCGAGGATGGAGAGGATCTCCTTTTGCATCTCCCTCCTCTCGTGCGTCCGCAGCCGCCGGTGGATGAAGCTCGGGTGGACGTCGTCGTTCCCATCCAGTGAATAGTTACTCCCGGCGACCAGGAGCACGGAGTAATACGCGCTCCACCACAACCCGACCAAGGCGAGCCAGCGGCTGGTCATGGTGTTGCCCCGCTGTGCCCTCCGGAGTCCCAAGCGTGCGTGTGGCTTGGAGCTTCCAGTCGCCTATTCCAAACTCTAATCGTGCGTAAAGTTAACAAGTCCCGTCCCGAGCGCGCTGTTATCTGTCACAGCCGCAGATCAAACAACGAGAGTTTCCTCGTGCGTCAAGCCATTTGGAATACTTCCCCAAGAGAAATCAGGAAAACAGCGTCGGACCTGCGTCCATTCCCGGATCCCGCGTAGCGCGCTGTGCTGCCTCGGGATAAAGCGCACCATGTGGAACCATATTCTGAAAGACAGTCAAGCGGCGCCACCGTTTGATACGAGCGTCACCGCGAAAGGAGAGAGAGAAGTCCTGTGAGAGAAGCCATTTCACGAGAAAAGGAAAAGAAAGCGCTTTCCCGGCGTTGCGCAACGACGCGCGTCCCTTCAACAGCTCAAGCAGCCCCGGTGACAAGTACGCACCGCTGCAGGCTGCGTGCGAGAGTCCAACGGCGATCCACAGGTTGCAGTCCATAATATGCGTGCGCGGGCGCGTATTGGCGTGTGCGTCTCCGTGTGTGCGCGCGTGCTCAGAAACCGCCCACTCCACGGATGCGCACTGAACCAGAGGTGGAGCTCTTCAGATTTCCAGATTATTTTTTTTGCTCAGTGCACAACAGAGCTCGTCTTTCCGCAAAATAAACCGCGCTCTGAATTCTTCGTGTTTCCAATTATTATTACTAGAAATGCGTCACGGCCTCACCTGCGCGCGCGCGCGCGCGCGGGTTTCCCGCAGCAGAGTTCATGCAGTTGTTGTTTCTATCATTAGTTCTGGTTGTTTCATGAGGTTTGGATCATTGCGCTCTGAATTCTTCTGTTCACCTGTGATCCATCCTCACGCGTCCATCGTTAGACGCGTCTTCTCCTCTTCAATAAACGATGCCCAGTTGAAGCACGACCCCTGACGATGGAGAGGGAAACAGCATGTGATGACGCGCCGTCGCACACACACACACACACACACACACACACACAAACCTCTCATCAATACATTTGACTGTAATGTTCACCTTTCATGTGGCTGTAACTTAAAGTGAGTAGAAACCTGTCTGATGTATTTATATATCACTAACCGGGCATGGATGCATGCCTCTCAACTCATTTCCTGCCCCCCCCCCCCCCCCTTCTGTCTCCCTAACCTGTGTTATGTCTTCACGGCCCCCCTTCAGACTGATGGTCCTGCCGATAAGACATAAAGGTGTCCGTATCTCTGTGTCTCCGCTACTGCTGCCAGAGCCGGTCTTATCTGGGATGTGAGGAGTGAGCAGCAGCATCAAAGCTACACATACCACCGACACACACTTCCCTGTCGAGTAGTTTGAAGACTAAGTACTAAAATCTCTTTCAAATACCACAAAAACGTCTCGTCAAATTTTTTTATGACTTTTTGGAATCCCTTTTGCGGTGATTTTAGGGATCTTGCTGGTGCCGGTTATTCCACATTCGCTTCAGCTTTTGTAGATTTATGATTAAGATTACTGGCCTCCATTTATTAGGACATACCACAGTCTACTAACCAGAAGTCCTGTCAGTCCAATATGAAAAATGATGGGAAGACATAACATTTTGGAGATATTATTTCTATTTCTATGTGTGTATTTGAGGGGAAACCAATGGGAACAAACTCTGCAGGTACAGAACGAGGGCTGACAGACAGCCAGGCGTCTCAAGGATGTCATTCTTCAGCTGTTTTGAGTTGTTCTTGGACAAAAAGTCCCATTTAGTCCTGATTTATAATACAGATTCAGCATAGTCTGTGTCGACATCAAATAAAAAAAAGACTCCTTTTGCTGCAATAATTCAGTGGATGGCGAGTTTCCTCTGGCTTCTCCGTTGGCTCTGGTGTCGAGGACGGAAGACGGGTCCTTTTATCGATAATCCTGCGAGCCAGCTCATGGGATCCATGTTTATACCTTGCATAGGTGATTAATCTTAGACGTGTCATTTTAAAGAAACGCAAGCCTGCGGGAAAAAAAAAAAACCTTTGCAGCTCCTTTATGGTGCTTTCTCATCATAAAACTATTCAGTGATTAAAAAAAATAAAATTAAATAAAAAACCTGCACACTCCGGGCTGTAACACACTTAAATTATTTTATATGTCCATAACAATTTCACTTGACATTAAGCAATCCTGTGTGTGTGTAGTGTGTGTGTGTCCAGAGGCAGAGCAGGTGATGTGTGTGTCTGCCGGGTGAACTGGAAGCAGAGGAGGGAGGAAACATTAAACAGAGGTTCTGTGTCCTGTCATCACACTGTCTAGACAGGACACCTCCTCGGCCTAATGAGGTCTTTGTGCGTCTCTACCTACCTCTTCTAGTCACTCAAACGGCACAATACATCTCGGTTTTAGTTCTCTTTAGTTTTCCTATGAGACTTTTTTTTTTTTTATTAAAGAGCATTAAAAGGTCAGGAGAGAGTTCACGCAGATGCTCCAAAGCAAAAATGAAGGGAAAGCGTGCTCCTAAACCAGAGGGCGGCTTCCACCTGGCACGGACCGGACGAGGAGCTCTGAATCTTCTGGAATAATTACAGTTCCATGGTGACTAGGTCGCACAAGCGCCGGTCCTGGCCTCGTCATCGAGTCAAAGGAACAATAGCGAGCCGCGGCAGGTTTTGTGGTGGCATCCCTTCCTTAAAGCTCTGCATCGCCCAGCACAGAAAGGTACGCTTTAGGGGAAAAGTTTTTTTATTTAAAAGCTTCTTTCAACACAGTCGTATATTTGTATATAATCAGAATTCTACAATATTTAAATTAGAATTCTATGCTGATCTTGAAATAAAAAAAAATAGACCACTTTGGTTTAATTTAAGTTTTGGTGAAGGCAGATCAAGCTGTGAGTAAACAGAGGTTAAAGCCTGTCGGTGCATGATGATGCTCACAGCTGTAATCCACACTAAACCTACGTATCGCTGCAATCAGACCTGGAGCACAGCATTGTGGGTTGTTAATTCATTAAAAAGGAAAACAATATCGTGTATCATGCCCAGAAAACCAGAAAATGTTTTTATGACATCAAATGAGAACTAATCTCTCCCCTGCAGAAGAAGCTCTGCAGAGATTAAATCAGCAAAACGCTTGCGTCAGCAGATCGGTGGGAGAATTCGCCTGAACCGCGCCGTTCTCTCGTGTACGCGTGCCACGAGGCCGGCTTGGTGACATCATCGACGGGTCTGATTCCTGCATCAGGTGCTTCAGCGATGTCACTGTGCCTCCATGTCCACGTGAAAGTGCTGCACGACATCCGGATCAGGTGGATGCCAGTTCGACTCCCTACATCTGGCTACCGGATACTTCTTTATATTTATTTGAAGTTAAACTCACACGAAGGGATCATCCCAATTACGAGGATTAATTGTGGGGAGAAGAATTCCCTGAAAGAATTATGATAATCTTCATCTGCCATCTAAACACAGAGGGCAGGATTTGCACACGGAAGACTTAAAAGGGATTTAAGGATTGAGGAATGTGAAAGCATTGATATCAGGCAGGAGAAGTTGTACTGCGAAGGATGTGTAGCCTAATCCTCAGAATGCTGCTCGAAAGAACCGGGAGAGGACAGTACAAATGTTGAGTTACGGCTTTAGCGCCGGATGTGGAGCCAAATACAGGAAACAGAGTCACTGGAGCAAATGAATATTACACAGGATCTTTGTCTGATCTTCTAGAAGCCACTGAAATGTTACGTCTGAAATTTATCTGCAAGGGGGAATGGCAACAAAGTGAAACCAGTTGTGCTTATATATATATATTTATGTATATTATGTGAGGCAGACTAACAAAGGGGGATGTACCACTAATATCAAAATACTGCTGACGGTTGGGAATAAATGATGCGCAGCAGAACCAACCCTAAATGAGAACAGCGGCCTAATCTCAGCGAGGCCTCGGAGGGACGCAGCGTCTCGCTCTGGCTAACAGCGTTGGGCTCGCGTACAAAACTAAATCACAACTGACTGAATGAGCCGCCGCGGGTCGGCCGTCGTGCCAATCAGAGGCCAGCAGACAAGAAGACATCGTCCAAAAGACAATCATAGAGGAGGGGGGGGGGGGGGGGGGGCTATGCTGCCAGTTTATACTCTACAATCTACAATTTGATGGCTATAGGGTACGTGCCTGGGGGGCCTAACTACTGCTATTCTCCGTTTTACACGATAGTATAAAGTTATGAAAACCTTTTCATCTGATACACTTTTCTTAATTTATTTTGATCTGATCAATAAATCAAAAACAATGAAGTCATGCTGATTAAAATTAAGATCTTCAGCCATTTCGTACACCATAAAAGGTATCCTGTATTAAAACATCTTTATCTTTCCACTGTGTTGTTGCTGTATCCATATAAACCTAATGTGGGGGGGGGGGGGGTCCTTTGCATGTATACAGCATGCATTAATCTAGATTAATCTAGATAACAGTCAGGGCAGCAGTATTTTTTTATTTCTCTTTAACCCTGTTTTCTTCCCATCAGAACATTAAAAACTCCTCCTTCGTCCCAGTGGACATATTTATACTAATACTGAGTCTATACCCAAAGACATGGAGCAACATAATGGAGGCCATGGATAGAGAAACGAGGAGAGAGAGAGAGAGAGAGAGAGAGAGAGAGAGAGATCTGCAAGGAACAGTAAGCTTCTGGCATCAGTCCTAATTTCTAAAGAGCACCAGCTGGAACTGGCATACTTTATACTGCTCAGCACTCCTCAATTCCATGCCACGATCCCGAATCCCTTATTCCCCCCCCCCAGTCCCTGATTCTGTTTGACCACCCCCTTATTGAGAGCACATGTGTCAGACATGTTTTCATAACCCCAAATCATCGTTCGAGCCTTTCGTTCCCCCCCCCCCCCTCCGCTCTCATGCTGCTGGGACTTGATTCATACTCTGCAAGCTGGACTCTCTTTCTCTGTAACATTGAAGTGAATTAGAATGGAACACATATCACCGATCCAGGGCCCCGGTTTGGATTCTGACAGGCAGAGGGCTGTGATTAGGTGGGGGTGGGGGTGGGGGGGTGTTACACTGTCTGCCCCGTTGCAGGAATGTGTTCTACTGCATTGTGAGTTACAGGCTGAGCTTTGTGAAGTGCTGAAATGCAACACGCACGATGTCTGACTTCCCGTCAGTCAGCGAGAGAGAATCCTGCAGATCCTTGCAGCGCAGGTGTGAGCGAGGTCAAACACACGCACACACACGCACACGCACACACACACACACACACACACACACACCGCGTTGGCCTCCATCCCTGATTATCAGAGCCACAGATAAATCTGATCAACACATGACTGCATCATGTTAGATCACATTTAACACTTAATGTGCTGTAAAGTGGATGTTATTACAATAAACCCAACTGTTAAACACTAATGCATACTAATACTACAAATAATACTTACAACTATATGAGTGGGAGAACAATCTGTTTATACTTTGAGCCATTTCAGTCTTTAAGTTAAGCATTTTAACTTTTTAATTCCAACTCTAGTCTATTTGACCACCAGCAGCAACACCTGTGGTACATCATGCACCCCCCCCCCCCCCCCCCTTTTTTTTTTTACTCCTCAGCGACAGGAGGTCGCTGAGGAGCTTCTCTCGGCCATGTTCTGTACAATCGTCCTTGATGGCAGCAAAAGAGAACAGAAGGAAGGAAAAGAGAGAGAGAGAGAGAGAGGTCGGCTATAAACCAGTAACAAGACACTGGGATGTAATGAAGCAGAGCACGGCTCTATAAAAAGGTCAGATAAAGAGCCCGAACGACCTCCAGTTTGTCTTTCTTTGTTGCTCCCGCTGGCACCGCAGCTATCAGCCTCCGGAGGAATCTCTTATCCGCAGCACTCGTCTCCGGCACCTCAACCCTCACCCTCCTCTCTCCGTCTTGATAGTCCTGTCTCTGATGTGTCCCGTTTGCGGGAATTTACACAGACCTGCGCTTTGTCCCACATGAATGGGAGCCGGGAGGCTGGGCGCACATCCTTGAAGTAGTTTTAACTCAAAAGGCATGTTTGCCTTGAAGGATGATGGCTGAGACGGAAGCCGGTGGCTTCTGATCCCTTCTGATCTGAGGGAAATTCCTGGCGGTGATCCCGATACAAGATAATCAGTCGGCTTCCTATAAATAAACGTGCGGATTTGTCATTATCGGTTCTCCCGTAATGAGTAAAACATTTGCGAAGGAGTTCCTTGTTCAACTCGCGTAAGCCCCACGGCTTATTATCAAAGCTGATCCTGAGTCAGCTAAACGTCCTCACAAGAAGACAGATGGACGGTTCTGCCCGTCACAGCCTCTCTGACTGACTGCTATGTGGAGGAGAGAAGGCATTCGGTGTCCTGTGGTACCAAAGAATTCGCTGTGATGTAAATCATCATGAAAGAAATGCTAAAAATGCTCAAACCGAGTTCAGTTTAGTTTTTTCTTTGTTCTGTAGAATCGTCAATCAGCATTTATTTGCTTCAAGTCACTTAAAGAGCTCCCGTCATGCTTCTGGCGGATCTGCTTTTCTGTTTCCGGGCTAACCCTTGTGGCAGCAGCCTCGTGTGGCGTTCTGCCTTCGCGTCTGAAACTCTTCCGTGTGTAAATATATTCTGCCGACCCGTCTCCACGCCGCCTTTATTTTAACGGCATCACACAAACGCAGCACGCGATTTTGGCAAACAGCAGAATAACACGTCAGCGACGTTTACGACGTTTACGACATTACGAAGTCTTGCCGCGCGAGGATAATCCTTTAAATCAATTCATTTTGAATTAACTTTTTACTCACTTGTGAAGCTTTTATGTCTTACACTGAGCCACTGATGATGCACCGTGCATATCGTGGCTTCACCTTTTACACAATTCAAAACGGAATATATTACATGACTTCCATATTCTACAAAGTGTAATCTATGTTTTTGCTGCAACAACGGATGCTGTGGATCTCTTGAAACTGTGCGCATCCATTTACTATGAAGAATCAATCCAGGCAACAGTCACTGATAAAGAAAAACGCCCCCCCCCCCCGAGTCTGAGTCCACTTTTCAGCCGTTGTCCGGTGCATTGATTCGTAGCTGATCCCTGAACACGTTGTGGACTTTGAAACGAATCAGAAACGGCTTCCGTTTTCTACTTGATCTTGGTGCCAAGTCAGATAAGAGGCGACCACGCGCTGCGGGGCGCCACCTCTCCCACCTACAGCTGCTAAGAACCCCCCCCCCAGAGCCAAGTGTGAAACGGGACACACTCGGCATTCTGGTTTGCTGCTGGCAGCCGCACCACATCAAAGTCAAATCCACTACAATGGCCTACAAAAGCCTATGAGGGTAATGCGATTAAATTTGATGTGGATTAACAGTTTCCGGACGGCAGCGGGCTGAAACGGACAGAGGCAGAAAGGAGGAAGCCTTCAGGAGGAGACTCGCTTTGAAATACTCGCTTGGAATGACTGAAATAGCTCCGAGTGGGCTGGATCACAGGCCGGTGCCACACAGTTAACTTGATTTCATATATTTAGCCCACAGATTTAATACCAGGGGCCGCATTCTTTCGAGCAACGTATGGAGAGACCACCAAGGCAGCAAACGGCGCCTTGTACCAGGAAGACGGCTGCACCTCACAGGAAAGAATAAGTCGTCACCGTTTGACTTTAGATAATCAATTAAACTATCGGTGACTGTTAAAACGACGGCCATATTTCTATTTATCCAATTAACACGATTAACTGATTTTCACCTCGGCACTCGCCATCCCTCATGGAAAGGAAGCCCAGCGGCGCCAGCTTTGAGGCGAGATGATGTAATTACTGCACAACGGCGCCCAGCTTCCGATTCGCCAGTCGGGTGTTTGAATTGGCCGAAGTTACGCAGGCTTTGGACTGAGGTTGGACGTTGATTCAGCGTGCGGCTTCTTCTGATTCGCCATTCTTAAGTCTCTCATCCGGCAATGAGACGAGATTTAAAGCTGGGGAGGAAGGGAAGGGGACGCATTCGTGATCGATTGGGGTGTGTGTGTGTGTGCGTGTGTGTGTGTGTGAACACTTTCCATTTCAAACAGGAAAATCAGAGACCTTCTGCCGTAGCAATCCCGAGCAGCCTCCACGCTTGCCTCGCTTATCCTCACATGAAGCGTGACCGAGCTATTTTACGTTTCCTTTTCTGGGGGCCGACATTTCTTTTCTTTTGCTTTTTTTTTTTTTTCTTTGTGATGTTCCTTTGGTTTAACAACCCAAAATATCATCGGAGAATTAGCTAAGCGCAGGGGTTCCTAATTCAAGTCCCTCAAAACTCAAAGAGGAGTCGACACTAATGACGCAACCATCTCTTCCTTCTCATTTCCTCCTCGGCGAGCCAAAGGGGCCCCAGACAGGAAGCCGCACGTTCGGCAGCCAATCACGTGCCAGAAAACTGTCAGATCCTTATGGCGGCCATTGGCCCACATCAGAGTGGCATATAGTGAGCTTCTGAGGGGTTTTTTTTTCTGACTTCCAAAGCAGGGATTCCCTCCAGCTGCTGCCATCTGCACCCAACCCCAAACCAGTTGCAGAATTCAACCATTAAAAGGAAATAATGGGTAAGAAACGGTTTCTTTAAATAAGCTGTGCTTCCCACATAGCAGCCCGAGGTTTGACGTATATGAGGAAGGAAGTCTGGTGTTCATTGTTTATTGATGACAGAGTAAAGTAAGGTTCAACGCATGCTGCTATGTCTTTTTTCAAAACTGAGGTCTTATAAGAAAGCATTGTGGAATGCAATCCCATTAAATCTTCACATTCCTTCAGTCATTGTAGGACTTAAACTGTAAACAGGCTTGGAAAGATGGCGATGGTGGCTGTGCCGCGTTAAGCTGCACAGAGCGTGGGTTTAAGATGATGAGAGCCAGCATTCCAAATAATAATCACTCTGTTAAACACGCATCAGAACGGAAAGCCACAGCGGTTTCCACTAAAGCACAGGGAAACAAACAGCCCAAATGTGTTGACAAACAAGCCTTGCAGGAAAAAAAGTGGTTTGAAGAGGCAGAGAAGGAAAGACGGGCAAGAAATGTGTGAAGAATGTGTTGAAGCCAGAGTTTATGGCTGCAGGAGTCAGATTATTCTCCTCCTGAGCGGGACACAAAGAGTCAGGTGGAGACTTTTCTGTTTGTGTCCACATGCAGCGGGGAAATGAGCATTCATTGTGAAAAGCCAGACCAAGGACAAGCAGGGAACCCCCCTGGAATCAGACCTACATGAACAGAGGAGGGTTGGATCTGGAAGGGCATCCAGTGTAAAGCATCTACATTCAAACAGATGAGTCGATCCAGTGCAGAGAACAGCTGCAGAGCTTCCTGTCAACAAGTTGTCTGAAACAACCAGCTGAAATAATTAAAAGAAACGGGAGGAAAAATAAACGCTAAAAAAGACACAAGAAGAGTTTCGCACTGGATGACAGACGAGTCAGAAATACAAGACAGCTGCTCGGATGCTCTCCTGCTAAATTACAGGCCGGAGACGATAAGCGCAGAGAGTTTACAGTCGAAATGTGCTACTGTCAGGAAATTATAGCACGAAAACGGTATTTATAAACACCATGGTCACATTTAAAACCCGTGAGCGGCACGGCCCAAAGCAGCGACAACTGCATGAGCCGCCGTTACATTGTGAAAGACCTGCGTTAGCTGAAGGATGTTTACAGCAGAGGGTCCAGAGAACTAGTCGTTCTTTTAAAAACTGCAGGTGAGTCAGCGGGAAATCCGCGCCAGCAAGCTCCAAGACGCGGAAAAAGGGAAAATGTTGTTTATAGGGAAATGGCGTGACATAAATAATACGTAAGCCCTGTTGGGCCCCCCCCCATAGTGGAAACCTGGCAGCCGGTTGCTTCCTCTCCTACTTATCAACGCTGCCCAGCAGACTCTGGCTGGGATGTCAAAAGGTCACCGTCCCCGGCGTTATCGGACTAGAGCTCCATTCTAGCGACACAAAACAAGAGGAGCCCGGGGTGATAACGCAAGGCAGAGCAACAATGTCGCAAAATAGAAACGGCGTCGACTTCCTGGTGGTCGTCGTTGTATTATTGGATGCAAAAAAAAACAACAACAACAAGGATGCCGTCATGAGCTGCAACGCTCAATGCAAAGGGTGAGAGATGGATCTGCTGCTCTCCTCCAGCGCTATCGCCACGGCGATCGCTAGCAAGGCGAGCAGCGGCTGGATCAAAAGCACGAGTATCCAAAATGATCATATTAAAAAGGGGAAGTGAAATTAGTTTGAGCACCAGCCGAGATCAGAAGTATTCACATTCATTACGGCAATACTTCTACAAGTACTAGTAAATGTTTCACAGGAAGATGTACCTCAATCAGCTGAGGTAAGGAGTTGTTTTAATAAATAACAGCAGCACGACCAGCAGAAGAAAAACCTGAAATATGAATGATGTAAGTAATGAAAGGAAGAAAAAGAAAATCACAAAGTATTTATAAGATGAAGTGAAAATCAAACTAGAGATGTGAAGGTGCATAAATATCCCAGTAAAAGTATTTTCAGTGAAGATTACAAATATTCCTGATACGACTTTTAACTCAACGACCATCAGCTCCTGTGGAACACGTTCCCTCCATCGCCCTCTGAGCTGCATGCAGAACCGGCTCAGATCCCCGACGACCTCCAAGTCGGTCACTGCTGCTATAAGTAGCTGCACCGGCACCAAAAACACACTAAAACAAGCAAAGCTGTGCAGCTCTGGCACGGGGGGGTCACCACACAATCACGGTATCCACTACGGTATATCAGAAACGCGTCTTATGTGTAGATTTCTTGCTCTGATTTTCATAGTAATTCTACTGAAAGTGCTTCCAGATTTGATTTCCTGATCCAGTTTCTGACTATGGCTACAGGACATCAGCTCCAGACCACCGGCTCCATCCAAAATGCGTGAAACGATGCAGTCTAGACGGGATGTAGGATGTCGTCTGTATCCGTGCAGTACTTCAGTCGTGTACTCTCTTCACAGCTCCATCGGCTGTGGACGGAGGACACCACTCCCTAAACTCATCCACCTGTCTCCCCACGCCCTCCATTAAGTTATGTGGAAGCACAGATACAGCCCTCTCTCCAGCACATAGACGCAGCCTAAACAGCGCTCACCATCAGACCGGGACCCTTGGTGACATCTTGCTCCAATTTGAGGGAGGCTGTGTGATTGGCCAGCTCTTTCAGATCATAACCGGCACAGAAATTCCCTCCAGGAGGAGACCACAAAATTACAAAGTATGGCAGCTGGAAAGTCGGAGAGGAAGGGAAAATGATGAGGATGAAAAAAAATTTGGATTGCAGCTCGCTTTGGGGCTGGCGGGCATACAAATGCTCCCCTTACCTCAAGGGCCCAAATCCAACGCGTAGTTGCGGGGCATGCACGTGTTCACATAACGCACATACACAACATCCTCATTAATGGAAGACTTAACACACTCCGACCACATCCCCCCTTCAGACGGCTTCATGTGGTAACCGCAACATTACCCAAGAGGCCTACAAACGCTATGTCACAGGCTCAGGCAGAGACTCGTAAAATAATAAAATCCTCCTCTCTGGCTTATTGCAGCTGCAATGAAAATAATGTGCCAGCGACACCCATCATCTGGGAGCTTCGACTACAGCTGCGGGGCCAGCGCAGAGCAATTACAGACACGCCGCGCGTCATGTCGTTAATGGGAGCGGAGACGCGATGGACCTTCCCTCAACTCCGCTGTCCCCGCAGGACAAGAACCAGCAGAAGCTCCTGCAGAATTATTTCACTCCGAGGAGGGCGGCCGGCGAACCGTGAAGCCGAGCACACATTCGATTTACTTTTGAGTGACGACGTCTTTCCAGGAGTGTAAGAAAAAAAACACAAGTTTACGCTCAGAGCAGTAGGTTTTTGGTTTAAATCCCATCCCTGGGGGGGGTCTTTGTGTGAGGAGTTTACCTGTCCATGGTGAAAATGTGTCAAATCACAGGCGTGAATGTGAGCTCGAACAAATGTTTGTCTTTCTGTGTCAGCCCTGCAATGAACCGGTCGAGCCCACGCAGGGGGGGGGGGGGGGGGGGGCAGAACTTTGCACCCAATTTCAGAGCCCCCACTCTCTCCCACAGCCGCCGGTAAAAGATAAGCAGTTACAATGGTTGGATAGAAGCCTTCTTTAAAGTTTAAAAGATCTTCTTTGCTTCGTTAGAAACTGTTCGCTCGATGTGACGTCTTCAGTCGATGAGTCACAAGATAAACCTGAGGTTCGATAAAAAGGTTTGGAGGCTTTTGTTTTTACCACTTCTAACCTCCATCTGTTGAAAATGAGTGACAAACGGGACATGGAGAGTCCCCCCCCCCCCCACCCCAAGCGCTTACATTTAAAAAGAGATTTCAAACCAAACCGTTGCCTTTACGCCAAACGCATTCTAAAGTGTCAGAAAAAGCACAAGCTGGCTGAGCTTCTTTTGTGCCGCACGGGTTTCAGGATCCTGCTCTGGTGCTCGCCAGCTCGCTGTCAAGTTTCCCCGTGGCTGACGGTCCGTCCTCGCTCACACAGAAGAGGCTTCTGCTGAATTTTGTGGAAGTAAAATAAGAACAGAGAAACTAATGAGGATTTATAGACATTAAAACCGGCTTCATCTCCCACCCCAGCGGAACCTGTGGCACAGCTGGGTTGATATTCAGACCCCAGTTGACTGCGAATACCCACAAAAATATGAATCCCACGCACTTTCAGTACGTGCCAGCGTTAGTCGAACCCTGAAACTTGCAATTACTTTTAATTTTAGGGGGGTAAAAAAACACACACACAAAAAAAATGCTGACACAGAGAGAGTGATCACATCGATGCTAAATTTGAGCAAAATGGATTCCTTATGTTTTCAGAAGCGGCACATCCAAACCTGAAGCTCCCGCCTTTGTCATGTCACAACACAGACGGACTGCTAATCACCATCGAAGGTCAGCGTTCTGAGATACGGGACAGGCTGCCGACAGGAATGTGTGGTGAGGCGATTAAATTCCCATTATAGACACGGCGGGAAACACAGAAGAGCCACTTCAACCGGAACAAGGAGCCGCGTGCCTCCAAACTAACGCAGGACCGGTGGTCCCGAGCGGCCTCCAGCCGGAGAGGCTCCGACCTCCGAATGACTTTTGACATTGAAAGAGTCTTTAGAGCACATAATAAATAGCCCAACATGTTTTCAATGCTGCAGCACTGGCCAAGACTGAATAAAAAGATTCTACATTTTAATTAGCGAGGCTCCAGTCGGTGGTGAAGCAAGCCCTTCCGTCGACGCTACAGATGTAGGAAGTGTCAAGTCTGGATCCCTGTCGAAAGCCCCCCCAGGTCATCCCTGGGGGCCACGTTACGGCTCGTCTAGCCCAGAACAATAGACCCGGCTCTGAGTGATGTACCAGACAGTAGCTAAGACGGACCACGGCACACGAAAATGTAAATCCATTTACGTGGACCGATCTGAGGACGGAACCAGCGAGGATAGTGAATAAACGCATCGATTGTCTGGACCGAGGTGAAGCCGCCGGTTCTCAGTACGTATTTGTGAGTGGTTATGGCTCGCGGTCGCAGCAGGCAGTTGACCCGACGTCGTTGGGATCATCCCAAGGAATCGAGTCGTCAGCCACAAAGGCTGCAACCGAGAGAGCTAGAAAAACAAAGCTACAGGATGCACTGACCTCAAGGAGAAGGAACTGCTCAACTAAACTCAGCAGAGAGACTGAAATCTGATTGGCAGCTCACTTTTTTTGGGGGGGGGGGGGGGGGGGGTGGAGCCTAAAACACCTCTTGCTGCTTTTAATTCATAGGAGAGGAGCTTAAAGTTAGAATTCTGAGAATTAAGCCATAACTTTGAGAAATGAAAAGAATATGTTAATGTCACGTTACTACTTTTCTGGTTGTGGTTCAAAATATGATGTTTTTTTTTCCTGCTTGCAATTAATCAATTGAAAATAATCAAATCATTATGAAAAATAATCACAGCAGACAAAGAAAACATATTTTCACCGAGCACATTTGGTACAGTACAGGTTTTAAAACACAGGTGGGGCTAGAACCGAGTTTAACTTTAGGTTTATCACTTTGGCATCCTGGGTGAGACATTAATCACATTTTAATTGTACCTTTGTTTGCTGTGGACTAAAGATTAGTGTTGCAGATCTGCCCTTTAACTCGTGTTCTCACATTTGTGAAATGTCACTTGTGATGGAACCGTTTCCTCGCAGAAGAAAAGGGATGATAGTGTTATTGGAAAGTGCAACACTTTTTAGATTATTTTAAATGTAATATTTGTATTTAATTTTTTATTTTGAAGGTTTGAAAATCTGTGAACTGTTAGATATTTTAGTAATTTTAGTAATACATGCACGCTTACAATACATAGGCCACACCACCACTCTGAGCTGCTTCATTTCTACATACGTCATAGTAAACATACACATACATTAATCACACATAATGACACATGGGTAACTGATACATGGTAGGAATCAGTTAGGGCTCATCCCAGGTGGAGGGTGTAAGCACCCCCTGGGAGGATGGTGATAACGCCCAGGCGCGTCGACAGGGGGTGGGGGGACAGCCGGGTATGTTGCCCCGGGCCCCAACAAGTCTGTTGACGGCCCTGATGATGCCCACTATAAAGATCATGGCCGTAGATCATTCGTGACTCTTCTACAGAGTCTCGCTTCCGATTTGTAATTACTGAAAACACTCAGTAGACTTGATATTGTAATCCTGACTCTTTATTGAATACACACCTTTAATACGAGAAAAAGGAACCGAGGGAAAATTGAGAATTCTAACAGAACACTTATTTGAACAAAAACATTGGAGTTCACTTTGAGGAGTTTTCCTAATAAATCATTTTAAACATTTTTACTTGTACAGTTAGTAACTTTCTAACCCTGAAAATTCTTGATAGAGGGCAGAAGAAAATAGAATGAATATACAGTCGAGTCGTGAAAAGTGCTAATTTTGTGATGATTATAAAAAGGAAAAAGGGGTCATGCATCACCAAAATGTTTTCTTAACAGTAACCAATACTGTCGTAATAATGCAGGTCTGTAAATTGTCCACTAGAGGGCGCCGTGCTGCTTCACTGTGAAAACTTGGGACTGACGTGCTGCCATGTTACACTGATCAGTGAAGAGCTTCTCCTCGTCCTGAGGCAGAATGTGAAGGAGTAACGCTCTCCTCCCACTACCTCGCCTCAGTGCAGCGTCCAGAGTCCTCCAGTAGAGGGCAGTGGTTTGGACTGGTTTTGTCCCACTGCCTCGCCCCAGTGCAGAGTCCAGCGTCCTCCAGTAGAGGGCAGCGGTTTGGACTGGTTTTGTCCCACTGCCTCGCCCCAGTGCAGTGTCCAGCATCCTCCAGTAGAGGGCAGCGGTTTGGACTGGTTTTGTCCCACTGCCTCGCCCCAGTGCAGTGTCCAGCGTCCTCCAGTAGAGGGCAGTGGTTTGGACTGGCTTCGTTTCCGATGGCTCCTCGGCGTGATCTTTTCGGTGACTGTGTGCGCTCCTCCCTCGGCGCCTCCTGCTGGCCTGTAGCAGAGTCATTAAGTGCTGGTTAAATATTATATCAGATAAAAACGCTGCACAACCCTCTAAATATCATTTCGCAATATATCCATGATGATTTATTGATCAACCGCAATTGGAATTTTGTGTTTTACCCATGTGCAAAGAGTAAGCAGCAAGTACAGGCCAGATTATCTGTGTTGGGGGGGAGTTGCAAATTAGTCAAATTTTAATATTTCAATTTTAAGAAGTCTGAAAAACTGCAAGTTCTGTATGAACAATTACAATTAAACTCAGGAAATAAAGATTTTTTTTTTCTTTTAATCCAACAAAACCATTCCTACAGGAGTGGGATGTGACCCGGGGCCAGGCGCTCCTGTCAGGCATTAATCAGGGAACAATTACGCGTGTGCCTTATCGTGCATCCGCTGCCTTCATCTGGGTTCTTATCAGACAACATCAACATCAGAAGAAGAATCTGGATGAGATTCGTGCTCATCACCTGATCTGTTGACGCGTCTCCACGGCGACACAAAGCAGGAAACAGTCTGTGGGAAACGTTACAGAACAGAGAAGAAGCAACCGTTCGCATTCAGGCTGGAGTCACAGGCGATCAATGACGTTGTCCAATAGATGACGTTAAGAAAAGCTGCTTGGAGGATACGGATGCAGGATCGGAGCTGCTTCTCCTCTCCCAGGCCTGACATCCATGCAGGAGAAAAGGGGAGGAGCGTCAGAGGAACACCTGCTCAGGTTACTAGCAGCACTTTAGAAGTGCATCTAAAGGTGGGAAGACTTTGCTGTAATGAAATAACTGGTTACAAAGAACCAGATCTACACGCAGTGTGTGTGTGTGTGTGTGTGTGTGTGTGTGTGTGTGTGTTCAATGCACACTCACTCCTGCATCCCCAGGAAGTGGAGCAGAGACTGGTCCGGCTGTTTGTTCAGTACTCTGCCTCCACCTGCAGGCAGCGCAGGGCGAAGAGATGAGGGCAGAGTCGAGGGAGCACCAATGGGAGGAGCCGAGAGGCGGGAACAGTCGAGGGAGCACCAATGGGAGGAGCCGAGAGGAGGGAACAGTCGAGGGAGCACCAATGGGAGGAGCCGAGAGGAGGGCAGAGTCGAGGGAGCACCAATGGGAGGAGCCGAGAGGCGGGAACAGTCGAGGGAGCACCAATGGGAGGAGCCGAGAGGAGGGCAGAGTCGAGGGAGCACCAATGGGAGGAGCCGAGAGGCGGGAACAGTCGAGGGAGCACCAATGGGAGAAGCCGAGAGGAGCAGCTCGCCACCAGAACACTGCAGACAACCATGAGGAGCAAAGGGTCTACTTTGATGAGATACATTTCAAACAGGGGGGGTTTCTCCCAGAGGCCTCCTGTTTATTTCAAACATGGCTGCTGCTGTTGTTGTTGTTGTTGTTGTTGTTGAACAGCGTCTGATTTGTCATGATAATGTCAAACGATGTTCGTCACCAGTTCAGCAAAGTGTAAAGGACATCTACCTGGAGACGGCACTCCACAGTGGTCCTCATGGGACATGTACCTGTAGACGTAGCTCCACAGTGGTCCTCACGGGACAGCTACCCTGAGATGTTGCTCCACAGTGGTCCTCAGGGGACATCTACCTGGAGACGGCGCTCCACAGTGGTCATCAGGGGACAGCTACCTCCAGACGTCGCTCCACAGTCGTCCTCAAAGGACATCTACCTGGAGACGGCTCTCCACAGTGGTCCTCAAAGGACAGCTACCTGGAGACGTCACTCCACAGTGGTCCTCAAAGGACATGTACCTGGAGACGTCGCTCCACAGTGGTCCTCAAAGGACATGTACCTGGAGACGTCACTCCACAGTGGTCCTCAATGGACATCTACCTGGAGACGGCGCTCCACAGTGGTCCTCAAAGGACATCTACCTGGAGACGGCGCTCCACAGTGGTCCTCAAAGCACAGCTACCCGCGGCCGTCGCTCCACAGTCGTCCTCAGGGGACCGCCACCTCCAGACGTCGCTCCACAGTCGTCCTCAAAGCACAGCTAGCCCGCGGCCGTCGCTTCACAGCGGTCCTCCACAAAGGACAAGTACCTGGAGACGGCGCTCCACAAAGGACAAGTACCTGGAGACGGCGCTCCACAAAGGACATCTACCTGGAGACGGCGCTCCACAAAGGACATCTACCCCGCGGCCGTCGCTTCACAGTCGTCCTCAGGGGACAGCTACCTCCAGACGTTGCTCCCCAGCGCTCCACAAAGGACATGTACCTGGAGACGGCGCTCCACAAAGGACATGTACCTGGAGACGGCGCTCCACAGTGGTCCTCAAAGGACATGTACCTGGAGACGGCGCTCCACAAAGGACATGTACCTGGAGACGGCGCTCCACAAAGGACATGTACCTGGAGACGGCGCTCCACAAAGGACATGTACCTGGAGACGGCGCTCCACAAAGGACACGTACCTGGAGACGGCGCTCCACAAAGGACACGTACCTGGAGACGGCGCTCCACAAAGGACACGTACCTGGAGACGGCGCTCCACAAAGGACACGTACCTGGAGACGGCGCTCCACAAAGGACAAGTACCTGGAGACGGCGCTCCACAAAGGACATCTACCTGGAGACGGCGCTCCACAAAGGACATCTACCTGGAGACGGCGCTCCACAAAGGACAAGTACCTGGAGACGGCGCTCCACAAAGGACATCTACCTGGAGACGGCGCTCCACAAAGGACATCTACCTGGAGACGGCGCTCCACAAAGGACATCTACCTGGAGACGGCGCTCCACAAAGGACAAGTACCTGGAGACGGCGCTCCACAAAGGACAAGTACCTGGAGACGGCGCTCCACAAAGGACAAGTACCTGGAGACGGCGCTCCACAAAGGACAAGTACCTGGAGACGGCGCTCCACAAAGGACAAGTACCTGGAGACGGCGCTCCACAAAGGACAAGTACCTGGAGACGGCGCTCCACAAAGGACAAGTACCTGGAGACGGCGCTCCACAAAGGACAAGTACCTGGAGACGGCGCTCCACAAAGGACAAGTACCTGGAGACGGCGCTCCACAAAGGACAAGTACCTGGAGACGGCGCTCCACAAAGGACAAGTACCTGGAGACGGCGCTCCACAAAGGACAAGTACCTGGAGACGGCGCTCCACAAAGGACAAGTACCTGGAGACGGCGCTCCACAAAGGACAAGTACCTGGAGACGGCGCTCCACAAAGGACAAGTACCTGGAGACGGCGCTCCACAAAGGACAAGTACCTGGAGACGGCGCTCCACAAAGGACAAGTACCTGGAGACGGCGCTCCACAAAGGACATGTACCTGGAGACGGCGCTCCACAAAGGACATGTACCTGGAGACGGCGCTCCACAAAGGACATGTACCTGGAGACGGCGCTCCACAAAGGACATGTACCTGGAGACGGCGCTCCACAAAGGACATGTACCTGGAGACGGCGCTCCACAAAGGACATCTACCTGGAGACGGCGCTCCACAAAGGACAAGTACCTGGAGACGGCGCTCCACAAAGGACAAGTACCTGGAGACGGCGCTCCACAAAGGACATCTACCTGGAGACGGCGCTCCACAAAGGACAAGTACCTGGAGACGGCGCTCCACAAAGGACAAGTACCTGGAGACGGCGCTCCACAAAGGACATCTACCTGGAGACGGCGCTCCACAAAGGACACCTACGTGGAGACGGCGCTCCACAAAGGACACCTACCTGGAGACGGCGCTCCACAAAGGACATGTACCTGGAGACGGCGCTCCACAGTGGTCCTCAAGGGACATATACCTGGAGACGTCGCTCCACAGTGGTCCTCAAGGGACATATACCTGGAGACGTCGCTCCACAGTGGTCCTCAAAGGACATCTCCCTGGAGACGCCGCTCCACAGTGGTCCTCAGAGGACATCTCCCTGGAGACGCCGCTCCACAGTGGTCCTCAAAGGACATCTCCCTGGAGACGTTGCTCCACAGTGGTCCTCAAAGGACATCTCCCTGGAGACGTCGCTCCACAGTGGTCCTCAAAGGACATCTCCCTGGAGACGTCGCTCCACAGTGGTCCTCAAAGGACATCCACCTGGAGACGTCGCTCCACAGTGGTCCTCAAAGGACATCTACCTGGAGACGTCGCTCCACAGTGGTCCTCAAAGGACATCCACCTGGAGACGTCGCTCCACAGTGGTCCTCAAAGGACATCTACCTGGAGACGTCATCACGCCCACTGGGGGAATTATTGGCTAGCGTTCCGGAGCTCAAAAAGGACATCAAAGGACGAAACAGTTGTTGTTAAATACGAGTGGGTTAGAGCAGGAAGACACTCTCCAACGTCCGAATGAAATTCTCTGTCCCGTGATTTTTCACAGAAACAGAAACCTTCTGCTTCATTTCTACAGATTTCTGCAGAGACAGAAGATTCTCCAGCGTCTCCTGATAACAGGCTCCATCACAGTTGCTGCTTTAACAGCAGAAACTGAAACACTCAGATTAGCTTCTCTGAACTGGAAGATTTTTTAATTTTCTAAATTATCGTACGTTGACCAGACCTTAATTCACATTAAACATAGCGGATTAGATTGGCATCACCCTTAATCCACACAATATCTTTATTTATTCACAACGTTATTGACTCAACTGCCAGGGCCAAATGGCAGTTTTAGCTTTAGCATTAGCATTAGCACCGCTACATCAAGCATTTTCTCAGAAGTGACCTTCTCTACTTGCTAATTATTGCTCCAAGATTCTCAAAATACTGAATTAGAAGGGATGGATAACTGGATAAAAGTTACCGGCTCAACCGACGGAGCCAAACGGCAGCTGGGCAGCTTTAGCTTTAGCACTAGCATTAGCATTAGTTTATCTCCATCCAACATTCATACCTACAATTTCCGCAGAAATTAGCTTCTTTACTTGCTAATTCTTCCTCCAAGATTCTCAAAATACTGTAATGGAGAAATTACATTTGATTAAATTGAAACTTGCACTTACCGCGTTCGTAGATCTTCTTCTGAACGAAAGACAAAGTCGTGAAAAGTTGTCTTCAAGAAGAAAGAAATCTTCGGTAAAGATATTCTCAAGAAAAGTTACTAAATAAAGGCTTTCCAGTAGCTGCAGTCCGCGGGTGCGGGTCGCTCCGCGTCCGTTCACCACTTCAAAGAGTCAGCAGATGAAAGCCGCTCTCTAGTCGAGAAGGCATCTCTTATATAGTCGCGGATGACGTCACAACATCCGGGGCTTCTGCGAACCCTGCGTCTTGAGCGTTGGCGTTCGCTCGCCAGCTGTGGACAGTTCGGGCAGCTGCGAGTGTCAAAATGAAACAAAGTGAAAGTGTTCCGTCTCCTGCTCATTCTGGACCAGGACGAATTGGCCCGGGGTCCATTTAACCATTTAAATATTAACACTTTCATTTCGAGTCTTGTTTTGATTTGTATTCAATAACATAAATCAGGTCCACTTACAGTTTAACAAGCTAAAACCCTGTAAAATAAATGTGTGATATATAAATCAATATTTGCAAAATCTGAAATCCAAAAATATCTGGTGGCTGCTTAAAAGAGAATAAACACACACGATTGTTTATTTGCACAATAATCAGAAGTAAACATGGAAACATTGTCATAGTGAGTTAATAATATTGATATGAAGGCCTAGTTTCCTCCTTATTCTCGTGTAAGGCACCGTAACGCCTTAGCATGGAGGAAGTGCTTTTATTGTACCCCAACTCCTTGGAACACAATAAACACCTCACCTTTATTTATTTTTTAACTTAAACTTTATTAAGACTTTTGACAGCAACAGAGCATTTGATACCAATATTATCATCCACCTAATACATAATAGTAAGACATCATAAACACATTTAGATTTTTAGGTCCAGTTTTCCTATACAATGGGAGAAGATCCAATGAAATGTCCTACATGAGGACATTCCCCCCCCCCCCCAATTAGGAGGGGAATACTTTGAACGAGACGCTGCTAACTGATGTGATTGGATTGGCCTACAAGTTGCTCGTAAATCCAAAACCTAAAGCAGACCCGGGAGCACTTTGACCCAGAAGAAACTTGACGTATTCATGTTCACGTGCACACTGAGAAAGAAATTCTCGTGTCTTTGGACAATGATACTGTAATAAACAAAGTCGCAGAGACCAGTTCACCGCTCAGGCGTTTATTAAGGTTGTCGGGCCGGCCATGTTTCTTTGAAACTGCTCTTATGCAGAGGAACAAAAGATAATGGCATCATTAGAAAGTTATGTTATACTGTGAATAACAAATGTACAGAGAACAGTGTACCGGTAATAATTATTTTATAACTGCATGTTTCAATTCATTCCGCGCAGCACCTTTATACTTCCCCAGAGAAACAAAAGCAACAACAGGGTTCTGGGACAAACTTTTGACGCGCCGCAGTGTTGGAACTCGCTGCTGACTGAAGAGGGCGACATTGGATCACCTTAAATGAACAGTTTCCCCTTAAAACAAAGATAGAACTCAAGGAAAGATTTGATCTTTTTTTTTAATAAAAGATTTTTCTTTTTTTTTTATACATTATTAAGGCATCATGCAGAAAAAATAAGTCACACTAATGGCATTATGCTTTTTACGCTCTAACAAAAATTAAATGTTCTAACATTTTGAAGTCTTGCTGAAATAAGGTTGTACAAATATGGCATGTAAAGCTGGCATGTAAGTGAATCTCAAAGCAGGGCATCACCTGCTTTCGCTGTCTTTGTAAACATGGCTTTGAGCAAAATAGGACTGAGGAAAAGACCAGAGAAAGGGAACGCATGCTTCAACGTGGGATGAGATTTCCCTGTAAAGCATGCAATGCATCTTAAATCATATTTACAATGCATCATCTTTAATCTCAACATGTTTGTTTTTTTAAAGTTAAGACATTAAAAGGTTTATGGACAATAACAGACAAACAGACAGTGTGCCCACGATGCTCCCAACCCCTTCACAGACAAAGCTCAGGTTGGTCATCAAACAAATCACGACAAGATTTTTCTTCAAAATACATCAAGTATTTTAGTTGTACCTTCAGACAATGGATGATATTACAAGCTAAACAAACGAAGGCTCCTTTAAGGCCATTTGTACTCGTTTTTATGAACTTGTGTGAAACAGCTCAACTGGGACTAACAATGATTTAAAAAATCTTGCAGTGTTCAACATGTCATACATCAGGGAGGGGGGGGAGGGGGGGGGTAGCTTTGGCACAGCTGGGGCCACTTGTGCTCTATTGTGGCAGTCCATGTGCGTTATACTATATTGAAGACCATAGATAAATACTGTTCATATGAAACTTGGATCCAGCCATCTTGGTCCGTGTCGTACCGCCTGAACACGTCAGTCAACCTCTGAGCAAAGCAGAGAAGAAAAGGGAATCAAAAAAAATGTATTATTTATCACAACACCAACCTCCAATTCCTCACTTTTATTAAGTCCCCATTACGAGCCGATAAATCATATTCAAACTTTGTATTTTCAGTCATAACTTAATAACATTTCAAATGTTTAGTTTAAAGTAGAAAAACATTAAGCTCAGGGTTACTGAATATATCCAAGAGCTTGAATTATTTACCGGATGCCGCTACAAATCAGTATCTGTGGAGCCGGAGTTATTGCGATACCTTGAGCAAGGTACTTAAATAGCGGCTGCGTTAAGGTAAGGCAGCTTCCTCCAGTATATGTGTAGCATCACTGAAGGCTGAGAGTGGAACTACCGCAGGAGATTAGTAATCTAAAAGGGAAGACTAATGTGTTTGCATAATTATCATTTGAGGAACACATGAGTCGACATGAAGCTTCATTATGTGCGTGTGAAAGAGGGATTTAAAAAATCTCTTGTTGATGTATCTGATTGGATGAGAAGCTTTTTCCTCACCGGTCCATTCAGCATTAATCCAGTCAGTGTCGCTACAGCGCAGCATGAACACACTCGTGTTAATTATAAACTCACACAGTCCACCAAAGACTGTAGAGCTGCTTTCCAACAGTCTAGCATGACTCCACAGAGAGGAGGCGCTGCAGTCGGTCCTATCAAATGGGGCGTGTCTGCGTGCGCCGTGTGTTACCTGCAGCACAATACAGCACTGGATGAAGTCATCGAAGGCCACCTGTCCCTTCCTCTGGCGGTCAAACTTTTCTATCAGTATGCCGTAAAACTGATCCGATAGCCGATAGCCTGCAAGAAACACAATTAAGCCACTGACAGCGATGCTGGGCGTAGATTCTCAGCGACGGCAGCGTCGGACGCAGGGGCGGAGCGGCGGCTCGGTCGGCTGAGGCCGCTAGTTGATCAATCATTTGATTGGATCTCAGCTTTGTTGCTCTTCGCTGAGCCAGTAGTTCCGTTTACGCCACAATACCTCGTCTGCAGCTTCAACAACGTGGCTCCTCCGAATTTACTGGAAAAACTGAAGCCGAGAGGAATTTTACCGGAGAGACTTTTAACATTTTAAACAGACAGGATGATTTCTCCGGCTTCCTCCCACCGCCAAAGGCGTGAAAATAAGGTGAAGTGGTTACGCTAAAATGTCCATAGGTGTGTGTGTGTGTGTGTGTGTGTGTGAATGATTGTCTGTCTTTGTGTGGCCCTGCGATGACGTGGCGGCTTGTCCAGGGTGTGCCCCCCCCCTGCGACCCGGTGACGGACAAAAGCGGTCAGTTATCCAGCTGTAAATTCTGGTTCTTCAAAATAAAATGTTCACATTTAGAGCTTAAAAGTTGGGTCTTTGATTTCTGTTTGTTTGTCTTTTCATGCTAAATAATAATTAGCATTAAGCCAAGCAGGTATTTACTGCACGAGGAGCCACAAGCATTGACTAAATTCTGAACTATTCCTTCAATGAACAATTAAAAATAAATAAATAAATACTACTGAAGAGACGAAATCTGACCTTTTGACCCCGACATAGCAGACAGCTATGAAGCCCACAATCAGTAATGAGATTTAAACACACGTGCATACTCTGCTGCTCACCAAATCCAGTCAGGGCCTGCCTGAGCTCGTTCTTGTCGATGAAGCCCGAGTTGTCCCGGTCATAAGTCCGGAAGATGTTCTGCCAGTCGGTGATGTACTTCCACACGCCAGCAAACTCGTTGAAGTTCACCCCACCTTTATTTTCCCTGTCGAACATGGCTGGAGGAAGAGGAATCAATGAGTCACTCCGTCTCGTAGGTTAAAACGTGACTCATTTACACAGAGTTCTACTGTACTGGTACCACACGAAGTTTAAATAAACGAGAACCTTTCTGCGCTGAATCCCGCCGTTATAAGACAGAACAAAACTCCACTCCTCACCTCTGTGCAGTTTAATCTCATTAGCTTCCAAAAAAAAAGGAGTGACATCACAGGATGCGCTTCTCACTGGCGGGTTTGTTAAAGATTCACAGAGTTTGGTGCAGCGAGAAAGGGAGGTCAGAAGAAAAGAAACTAAAAGCATATTTTATGTGTCTAGATGAGAAACAATAACGTACAATGAGGAGAGTTTGAACATTACGTAATATCATACAACTCAAAACCAAACGTATCCATCCACTCGTCATGGGAACGAAACGTCTTTGTCCCCAGCTAGCGCTACTTACATATGATGGAGCGTACCGTCACTGGGTTGAACGGGGTCCATGTGCCTGAGAGACAGAACAACAACAAACCAGTCCATGAGAACGCACGGGAGCGCCACTCGCATGGAGGTTAAACACAGAAGAAGAAGAAAACATTATAATTGATATAGAAGAGAAAGCCTTTACTGTCGTTGCGTAGTCGATATACGAGATTAGGAGCTCCAGACATGACAATTATGAGCGAATAAAACCTTCATCTTTAGTCTCACAATATTTTGGAAAGACATTTTGTCTCTCACCCATTTGAGGATCTCATTTTGTTATTTACTCACGGAGTCATCACCTCATTATTTGAGATAAAGAAGAAGGGCAGATTTGATCTCAATTCAATAGAAGAGCACTCAGAGCGCACAGCCCTCCGCCAAGCAGCTCATTCCCCTCCTGATTGGATTCACACCGTCCACATGGTGATCTGGATCATCATCAAAAGGTTCTAAAGTGTTCTCGGTGTCTTTATACACCAACCATGAAAAGTAAAAGTGAATCGGAGTTGATGTGTATTTTACCTCCAAGAAAGAATAAACAGGATGAGTGATCAAGAGAGGAAGAGAGAAAGGAAAGGAAAGGAGGCCCGAGGACATGAGGACATCGTGCATGAGGTTCTGTTTTTGTTGTCGTCGAGCTTTCTCCCCGATGCTCCAACTAAACCCTAAAACCTCGTCTGCAGGGTTTGGCCTCTTCTCCCACCGCTCCGTCTCGTTCGGGACTTGCCGCTGGTTTTTCCACACCAACAGAAAAGCACGTTCAGGAAAGGACACAAGAAAATAGAATAGCTCGCCTTTGAAGAGGTCCGAGAGGGCGTTCAAAGAGGCCAGAGGAAGGCCCGTCCGTAGCGGTCGGTCCTACTGACGGGTGTGTTTGGGGCAGCGTTGTTCTGGGACCAGGCCTAAAGCGCTGACTGGAGCTTTGTTCAGGCCCCTGATCTGCATTCATGCACATTCTGCAGCGTTTATTGAGAGTCTGACCTCAGCGCCGCATGAATTCATGAGTACATTTGGTGTAACGCAGCCTGAAAACGCCTCCTTTTGTCCACCGAACCAACACTGATGAGAGCATTTCTAGATTTTGAACAGCAGCTATGAAACCAGTACGATTGGCTGCCACCAGATTTCACACCCATTCGGTTTTTTGCCGTACTTGCGTTTGGTGCAGAACCACGTTAGCATGCTAGCAAGCTAAACAGAGAAAGTAAACGTCATATGTGCCGATATCACCATGTCGGAGTTATCGCTTTTTTACCGTGTTAGCCTTGAGCTAGTTGTTGAGCCTCACAGGCGCCGGTAGTGTGGCTGCAGACTCCTCTGCATTGATTATTGATTGGCCTTGAATTGTGATATTAAAGGAGCATTTAGGAGCTAAAAATCAAAGTGCCAGTGGTCTCAGGTAGGAAAACAACCCAATGGGGGGTCGCGTTTAATCGTGTTTTTCTTACTCGGCGATAAGCTTATGTCAGCATTTTAAAGGCCTTGCTGATTTCCTAGTCTAATACTAGTCTACATTTTTTTTTTAAATACATGAGAAAATGTCTGGTTGGATCTGCACATGAATCGTTTTTTTTATTTTTATTTTATCGCTGCCGCATTAGAGCTCTCAGACAAACCGAGGAAGAAGCATCGACTTCCCGGCCCTACTGCCACAAGCCCAGCGCGAGTCTCGTCAAGACGTTTGGCCGACTCGTACAATAAACCTTCTGTCCGGTCCGCACACTGGACTCTCTCACTGCTGAGGTGGGGAGAGAGGAAGAAGAGAGGAGGAGGAGGAGGAGGAGGTGAAGAGAGAGCAGTGTGTTCACATGCATGACACGAAGCAAACGTTTACGGCCACAGGCTTCACAGAACACGCAGACGCTTCACCGGCGGGAAGAACTCCGTCCCAACAGCCCCCCCCCCCCCCGTTACATCTGGGTCTGCACCAAGGTGTAAAAGAATCGGTTCTGGTGCAGGACCCAACAAATATAATCTAACTCTGCTAAGCAGACGTGAAGGTTTCATCGTCATCATCATCATCATCATCATCATCGTCGTCATCTTGCTGAAACATTCGGCCGAGGCCGTCCGGCATCAGACGAAACAAATCTACAAAATAAATGAATTAGAAGTAAGAAACGAAACGATTAAAGTGAAAGCAAAGGCTCGGAAAAGTACTCAGAGTGTAAAAGTAAAAAGTATGTAGGAAACTTGTGCAAATATCTGTATAACCAACTGAACTCCATGATGTTATATTAATATAATAAGATGCTCATATTAAATTAAGGGATTAGGAGTATTTAATTTATTCTATGAATCAGTCTTGATGTCAGGAAAGCTTTCACACACACACACACACACACACACACACACACACACACACGCACACGCACACACGCACACACGCACACACGCACACACACACACACAGACACACACACACACACACACACACACACACACACACACACACACACACACACACGCACACGCACACACGCACACGCACACACACATCTAGTCACTCATAAACAGTGCTGGCGACTCAGAGTTAGCCGAGGACGACAGGCTGGATCTGATTCGCTGCGACAGAAAAGGCTAAAGAAAAAGAAGACGGGAAGGAGCGACGTTGGTCTAAAGAAGCCACGCCCACCCCCTTCTGACTGAAGCGTAGCCCGACAGCAGCGTGAAACACTCGAGGCCGACCATGCGGCAGGACATCACTGGCCCCTACACACTTCAGCAAGTACAGCGTGTATTCATGCTCACTGGCTCCGATTCATAGCAGTGACTTATGAGCAGGTGGAGACCGAGCAAGACGCACACACACACACACACCATGAGATACACACACACACACACCATGAGACACACACACACACACCATGAGAGACACACACACACACCAGCAGTGACTTATGAGCAGGTGGAGACCGAGCAAGACGCACACACACACACACCATGAGAGACACACACACACACACCATGAGAGACACACACACACACCAGCAGTGACTTATGAGCAGGTGGAGACCGAGCAAGACGCACACACACACACACCATGAGAGACACACACACACTCACCATGAGACACACACACACACACCATGAGAGACACACACACACACACCATGAGACACACACACACACACCATGAGAGACACACACACACACCATGAGAGACACACACACACACACCATGAGAGACACACACACACACACACCATGAGAGAGACACACACACACACACCATGAGAGACACACACACACACACACCATGAGAGACACACACACACACACACCATGAGAGAGACACACACACACACACCATGAGAGAGACACACACACACACCATGAGAGAGACACACACACACACACCATGAGAGACACACACACACACCATGAGAGACACACACACTCACCATGAGAGACACACACACTCACCATGAGAGACACACACACACACACACACACCATGAGAGACACACACACACACCATGAGATACACACACACACACACCATGAGAGACACACACACACACACACACCATGAGAGACACACACACTCACCATGAGAGACACACACACACACCATGAGATACACACACACACACACCATGAGAGACACACACACACACACACACCATGAGAGACACACACACTCACCATGATACACACACACACACACCATGAGAGACACACACACACACCATGAGAGACACACACACACACCATGAGAGACACACACACTCACCATGAGAGACACACACACACACACCATGAGATACACACACACACACACCATGAGAGACACACACACACACCATGAGAGACACACACACTCACCATGAGAGACACACACACACACCATGAGAGACACACACACACACCATGAGAGACACACACACACTCACCATGAGAGACACACACACACCATGAGAGACACACACACACCAAAGCAAAGACGTTCATGCATCGCGTCCTGCCTTGGAACTGCTCACAAAACGAGCAGCCCTCCCACACGATGGGGATAAACGTGCACAAAGAGCCACTCAGTCGCACACTAATCAGGACGCTGAGGGCCCAGTGCAAAGGAGCCCTTAATCCTGTTTGAATCCTCCTCCTCCTCCGAAACGCACCTCACTGGATTACAAATTGCAATCGCTGCGTAACTCCAGCACGCTGGCTGGTGCTGCTGCATCGGAACCCTTTACATTATCATGTTCATCATTATAAACAGGGATTCATCAAAGGGCCTCATCGTTGACGCTACGCCGATTCCCATTTCACCATTTTCTTCTTCCGCGTCGTCCTCGGCTAAAAACAGAAGCGTTTGTTTTTATTCTGTTCACCTGTCTCTCCAGGAGAAACATAAAACCCAAATCCACGCACCGTTGGATAAGGCCTGCTGGAGCTCCGAGTCCGATATCACCCCGCTCCGGTCCTTGTCCACCCTGGGGAGGAGACACAGATTAGACACCGCCTGCGTGAGCCACGCAAAACGCTCGCCAGGTGAAACCCCATCGCCCTGGCGCGTGTCAGAGTTTCAACAGTTCACTGAGAATGAATGGAGTCCTCTGATTCAGGACACCCCCCCCCCCCCCTCAGCTCCCCTGGGACGGGCCGGACGAGTATAATGTCCTCTGGAGGGGACGTTAAATGAACACAGGCTGGTGCTAGTCAGACTGGATTCTGTGAATGTCTAAATAGAGCTGATCAAAAGGAGCATTTAACTCAAATTACGCTTTCTGTGTGTGTGTGGGGGGGGGGGGGGGGGGGGGGTGTTACTGCATTCATAGGGTCCATCTATTCAGCAAGAACTGAGAAAAGAGCACATCTACTGCACATCAGTGCCGGAGCGCTCACAAACCGAGCCCCTCAGCACCGGCTCGGCTGTTCCCTAGCAACACGCCGGTACACAAAGAGCACGGCAGACAAACGACGTCTGAATACCAGCAGAAGAAGAAGAAGAAGAAGAGGGAGCGACGCCATCGGGGGGGAAACCCTTCACACGAAAACATCCCAGTGCTGAGTGTGTGGGGGCTGTTTCTGCTCCGGGGGGGGGGGGGGGGGTCACATCTCCACCCCTACAGCTTTGGATGATTTCTGTAAGGTACGTCTGTATACCCCCCCACACACCTTTCTGGTTTCCCAGCGGAGTGGAACCAGCTCTCAGAGCCTCCGTAGGCGGTGAGGGAGTGATTGGGGTGGTGCAGGTATATAAACATAGATTAACTCAAAGACGTATGTGTGTAGAGTGAGGAAGAGGAAGAGGAAGAGCCCCTCCCCCTCGGTAAGCCTCGAGCAAAGTTACCTCACCAGATGTTAATGTAAAATGAGGAGAGAAAATGATTCAAACTTCATCCTTCCTGCAGCACATCTGGAATTTGTATATGAAACGTGAAATCACGGCTCCGTCGATGCTCAGCTTTTCCCCGTGTTTCACCGTTTCCCATTAACCAGTCCGGTTGGACTCACTCACTGCTGGTGGAACAAAGGCCGCCTTATTCCACATGCAGTCCCAAGTTTGGCAAAGTCGCCGTGGTAACGGAGCAGAAAATAGAAATCTTTTAACTTCCAAGGAAATCCTGGTGCCAAACCGTCAGCTTCTAAATCTTTGTTTAAAAACAATTGGGTTTTGATTTCACCCCCCCCCCCCCCCCCCCCCCCACCAAGTTCTGATTTGATTCTTAATTCCAATTAATAAAATGAGAAAGCAACAACTGTGTTCATTTAAAATCAACACAAACCCCGCCGTTGTTCATGGAAGGCTGGGCTCAAAAACATTTCTGTCGCGGCAGGGACTCCCCGATGACTCATCAGTGACGAGTCCTTGAACCGAAGGCAAGTGGAAAACGTTTTACTTAAACTGGCGGCAAGTCTGCTTTTCTCACTTAAACACATTTGGATCTTTAATGCGTCCGACAGTTTCAAGTGTTTCCTAAAACGAGAGGAGCAACAACGCGACAGCGGGACGACGAGTCACGGGCGCCTAAATCAGATCGAGAGGCTCGACCCGATCGCATGACTGAGGAGATTCCAGCACCGCTTCGTCACCTTTCCACGAGTCAGCAGATTGGGCGTTTTGCGCGGACGACAGCCGTGACGATTGTCGTAGTCGCGAGGCGAACGACGTGAACGGGAGAGAATGAGCCGAGAGGATTCACACACGCCACATAAATCATTTATAAAGGGGATGTTTGGAGTTTAGCAGCATCAAAAAGGTTTTGAGAAAACCAAAGCAGCAGGAGAGAAAGAAGAAAAAAAAAAAAAAAAGCCCCTCTGCAGTATTACATAAGTCAATATGTTACTACTCCAGGGGCCAAAGCATATGGAGTCCTCCCCTCGTCCACCACGGTGACCTTCGCTGCCGCCGGCACGTTTCACTTCCAGCGGGAAGAGGACGTCCATCAGAGGACGTCCATCAGAGGACGTCCATCAGAGGATGTCCATCAGAGGATGTCCATCAGAGGACGTCCATCAGAGGATGTCCATCAGAGGATGTCGGTGGAACGTCAGGACAGATTTGTTCTGGACACGGATCCCCACGAATAGAGAAACCAAAGCAGCAGGAGAGATTGAGGTTGCACTAAATATCTCAGCGATAGCCGGGATTTTGGGGGGGGGGGGGGGGGAGATCTCATCTGGAGATGTGATGGTGCCGTAAACAGAGTGTAGAATGATTAATTCATAAGATATTCTCTCATATCTCTGCTTTTAAATGAAAGTAAAACACTTTTAGCAACAGAATTCAAGGACTCCTGGAGGTGCTTGACTCCTTGGACACCCCCCCCCCCCCCAAAAAAAAAAAAAAAACTCTCACTGGTGAAGAAGACAGTTCACCATTACTTCATTCAAAAAAAAAAAAAAAAGAGGCAATAATAAAGCGCTAAGCTAGCTGACAAAGCTAGTGACGTGTAACAGTTATATATATACAGGAAGTCTCTCGTCGGCTCCGCGCCACGAACGACTAGTTTCCGCCGCGGAGCGGAGTGACACTCACCTCTGAAAGATATTCCACAGGAAGCCCTGGTCCGGAGGAGCGTTGATGTGCGGCGGGGCTTTGTACGGGCTGTGATACGCCATTTTAAAGGGGCTGCTCTGTCAAAGACGTGCCAGCTAACGCCGACAGACTGCTTTTCCTCCTTCTGTAGTCTCCTTCCTAAAATGCTTCAACCCAGACTCCAACACCCAGCGTTCACGTTCCTTGCCTTGCCTTCCTCCCTCGCGCGCAGAGGCGTGGCCAATCATTCACCCTTTACCCAGCGAAAGGATGACGTCAGATCTGCCCCTCCCTTCAGCAGCGTAAAAATAGAAACTGTATTTTGTAAATATTTGTTACAATATTTTTTCCAATGAGGTTAATTCTCTCAGAAAACGTGTAACAGCAACGAAAACGAAATAAGTTTCACGAGTTCAATAATTTTAAGCACAAATTCCTTCTCATCGCAGTCTTGAACGTGAATGGAGTCAAATTACAGCGTCATAAGAATGCAATGAATCTGGCGATCTGATTGGTCAAGTGAGATTCGACCCGGGAAAACGCTGACGAAGGAAGGACGAAGCATCTAAAGCTTTTATTATTATTGATTTATTGATTTATTATTATTTACTCGTATTTATCAACAACGTTTCTATCAAAACAGCGAACATGTTTTACTACCCGCAGGTGCTTCATCGGCGCACTGGATGCTTTTCCACAATTTGGTGAGTTTTTAGAAGCTAGATCCTCAGTTTTGTATGCTTAAATTACACCTTAGTTAGATCCTAAAGCAATATATCTTTCACATCGTTATTAACTATCCTACAGATTTACGTTTATCTCTAAAATAGAAGATTGTGTTTTGTGTTTCAGGTTAGCCGCCACCAAGGGAATGAGGATTACTCGCAGGGAGTTGCTCAGGGTCAACGTCAAGCTAACATGGTAAGACTGTCTACAGATGGGCGGCTAATGTTAGCCTAGCCGTCTGTTCTAGTGACGTCACTCAGAGAGAAGCCTGAGAGATTACCTGTTTGGGTAATATATACTGTTTAAAACCACCAGCTACACACACACCTCACATCCCTCACCTATTTCCAAAGTACACGTGTGTGTTTTTGATGACTAGTTTTAGCGTGTGTACGTTGGTAAATACATGCGTATAATACATTTACAGCAGCGACATCATGGACTACCTGACCGCCCGAGTGCCCCCGCCCCAGCCCAGCCTCCCGAAGCCTCTGTTCTCCCTCTACCTGTCGTCCCAGCTGCAGTACGGCGTGGTTCTCGTCTTCCACAGGCAGTGCGGCTTCCTGCTGGGTGAGCGGCAGGCGTAGCGAGCAAAGGACGAACACAGCAGTCCCTCATTTTCAAAAAACAAGTGAAATCCGCAATGTAGTGATCTTTATTTTATTTTAATTATTATACATGTACATAAATGTTTTAAGGCTGTAAAACCCCTCACCACACACTTTATACACGTTTAACAGTCAGGCGTTAATCTAAATAGATTGTTTCAGTATTATAGAATGAAACCAAAGATCAGAACCTGTTTTCAGAACTAAATATAAATATATAGTACGTACAGTAAACGTTTTCCCGTTAATAATGTTAAGGCGTGCAGGTCGAGGAAAGAGCCGCTCGGAGTGCAGAAGAACTAATATTCTACTCGTGCTGTCTTTAGCCTCTCATGCTGCTTTATTGGATAGCTTAGCACAGCGGCGGCTACATGTATCAACAGGAAGAAACTAAACCTAAAGGGACGTGACGTTTATGCTCCTACAAAATAAAAGCCTCTTTTTACACAGAGAATGAGAGCGCTATAAAACAAACGCTTAACAAATAAACATGATAGCTTTTAGAAATAACGAATTTAATTTTAATGATCAACCTACGAGGCGTATTTCACAGTTCCTCCGACCGCGCCTTCGTCCTTGCAAAAAATAAAATCTGAAAAATTGCATTAAAACTCCGCGAAGTCGCGGAAGATGAACCGCATTATATCGAGGGACTACTGTACAACCAATAAAAGAAAGAAAACATGGAAATCTGCTGTTCAGGGATTCTCCTGGATGGAACGGTGGCATGTTATTTCATCCACACACGCTTTGTGCGTCCCGTTTCATCGGCGTGGCACGTTGGATTCTTCCCAGTTCCGTTAGAACGTGATTCACGCGCACTTCTGCGAATAGGGCGATGCCTTTACTGAGATTAAAGAGTCCAGACTAGCGTGGGATTACAATAAACCCAGAGATTACGCAGAAGAAATCACCATAATGGTGTAAAACATGCTGTGGTTCCCGGGTTTTCGTGTTCTTTCCTGTTTGGACGGACGTCAGCGCCGGCTCCATTACGTCTCTATTCTATTACAGACCTGGACTGACATGTGGCTTCTGCGTTCTTTTCATTTCCCGTTTCCAGAGGAGGTTCAGCAGACCATTGGCCGCCTGCTGCGCTTTAAGAACTGCACGCGCATCGACTTGGCTGAGGGTGACAGGTGTGCGCACGCGCACGTGCGCACGCACGCACGCACACGCGACCTGACGGTCTTGCCGATATCCTGCGCTAACGGCGTCTTTCTGGCGCAGGCTGGCTGCGGCTTTGGAGGTCCCCGACAACATGTGCGCGCTGGAGGAGGCGGAGGGAGCTCAGGACCCGTTCTTCGGCTCCATGACGCCCGGCCCCCGTGACCCGCAGCAGGTATCGCGTTGTTCCCGGTTAAATATAATCGGTACGGCTTCCCGTCCGACGTGACGTGCGCGCGGCGTGCTCAGAGGAAGCAGATCTCAGTCGGTAGCCTCTCCTTTACGCCGTGGTTTAAATCCTCTCCTTCAGAAAGGCCGATAAACTAAGACAGACATTATTTAAACCTTGAGACGAAAGCACGCCGGGGTCCAAAAGGAAACCGTAACATCGTTGTAATGTGCATTTCCAGCCCGCGCCGGCGATCGAAGAGGCGAGTTCACAGCGCTCCCTGCTGCCCAGCGGCCGAAGCGCACCTGAGGAGCAAGGTGAGGTGGATGTTTAAACAGCACAAGGGGTTAATGGCGTCAAACGTCGCTTTTAAATCCTGTGTTTTCATGAATCCTGCTTTATCCCGAGTCGAGGGCGTGTCGTTGTGCAGGATGCTCTTCTTCCTCTTCCTCTTCCTCTTCCTCTTCCTCTTGTTCCTGACTCCTCCCTCTGTGCTCCACCAGGTTTCCAGTCGCCTCCGGCTGCCATCACCCTGAGAGACAAGGAGCAGCTGCTCCTCCCCGCTGCTGAGGTAAACCCCGTTGGTCTCCTGGTGGGTCGCCGAGACCACCGCAGCTCGAGTTCAGGTCCTTGTCCTGGTTTAACCCAGCGGCTCCCCTCGCCCCCCCCCCCCCCCCCCCGTGTTTTAAGTCTGGCTCCTGGTTTGTCTTTTAAATTAAGTTTTCTTTTTCTCTTCCTCCTCACTTAGCAAAGAAGCTCTCCAAAGACGTTTTGTTTGTTTGTTTGTTTGTTTTTATTAATTTTCGATTAGTTTTTAAGTGACGTATCACGTGCCCAAGGAAATTCACGTCGGTCGTTTTTCAAAATAAAACACCTTTTACACGCTAATAATCGATACAACGGTAATTGTATAAATTAGTTCTTCTTTCTGTGCGGCCCGGTAACAAAGCCTCACGGCCCGGTACCGGTTGGGGCCCGGTAACAAAGCCTCACGGACCGGTACCGCTGGTTAAACCGCTTGTGTGTCGATCGCACGCGTTGAACTAGCAAACGCAGAAAGGTTCTGTCGTCTCGTCGGTGTAGTTTTTTTGTCGTCTTCCTTCCTTCTGTTCGTCGCCCATTCCTCCATTATTTCGTCTCCCTCTTTCTCTGCCAGCAATTCGAAGGCGATGACCTCGCCGAAGCCACCGCCAGAGAGATTGAGTTGTTGCTGGACCAGCCGGACCATTTCGGGAGAGGTGTGTGTTTCTGGGAACTACGCCTTCAACAGGAGGCAACAGGAACTACATTTAGCAACAAGAGTTGCACCTTGACAAGCCTTTTATTTGCCTTTCATTGTGTTTTGACTCCAACTCGTTTTCATTTGCTCGTTTTAAACAGATGTGGGCGACAAGACCGGCGGTCTGGACAGAGGCTCCGCCTCCATCGACCAGTGAGACCAATGTCTTTCCATCTAGCACAGCAGCTACACGACTCGAACGAGCATCTCCGGGGCAACGAGGACATGCGATGTTTATTACTGCGTATTAGTACCGACGAACGACATGTCCTGCAGTACTAAGGAAGGCCTGATACTGCGTGTCTGAGTCAGGCCCGCGATGGCGCCCGTTTGCTGTGGGTTGAAACGCATCATCGGTGTCCCCAGGCTGAAGGACACGCACGGTGCGTATCTGCTGGACGGAGAGACACGTCAGCCTGGCGAGCGTCCTCCAGAGTCCATTGGCCGAGAGACGACGCCGACACAGGTTCCCATGCCAACGCCGCCCTCTGGGGCATCTGGGAAAGAGGGAGACGGGGCCACAGGAAGTCTCTTTGAGGAGGTGAGACGTCCTCAGATGTCGAGTTTTGTTTTGCGTAGGAAGAAATTAAAGATTAGACGCACCTGTGACCGCCTTGCTGTGAGGCAACAGCACTAACCGCTGCGCCACCCATAGCCAAAGTTAATCCGTCTTAATTTCTACTCCACATTTGGGGGACATTCTGGGGTCGGAACATTTACCCAGCAGCTGCTGGTCCGTAGAGTCTTCTCCTCAGGCCCTGTTGGATTAAGCCGCCTCCCCCAAATTGGATTAAGCCGCCTCCCCCTGTCCGTCCCTCGGCGTCTCAAGCTGCGTCTCTCTCCGTGTCCAGGTGGACGTCGCTCCTCGTAGGAGGCCTGCCGGAGGTCGCCGGCGTCAGCTGGTCTTCGCCGACCCCGAGATGCAGATTTCTGACGGAGCCATGACGGAACAGATCAGAAACCCGCTGGCTGAAACGCTAGACCTGGTACGGAAACCCAATGTGTGGCTGATGGGGGGGGGGGGGGTCACTTTGAGACCCCCCCCCCCCCCCCTTGTAACTATACACACACAGAATCCTGTTTGAACCCGCACCATCCGGCTGACATTTTGTTTTTCCCCTCAGTCCGCAGTGTTGGTGGACTTGCCCCCCGAGGCGAAGCGTGCCGCTCCTGCTCAGCTCTTCAGCGCCCCCTGTGGACGTCAGTGCCAAATGCAACGCTTCACACGTGACCGCTGCAGCCATTTAATAGCTTTCAGAATGATAAAATGTCATTAAGAATCACGCAAGATGGAACACAAAAAGAGGAACGACACTAAACCAACGCGGAATTAGTAAAACTCAGTCATAAAATCTAAATAAAAATGTACAATTACTGAGACCAAGGACAAAAGCGTTTAAAGGAATCTCAACCTGCAACCTCTGGGTCTCTTTAAATCCCAGAGAGTATCAATTATTATATTACATTATAAATCAACCCTGAAGGGCCACGGAAACGTTTTAGTATTGATCAGTAGCATTAAACACTAAATGTTTAATTCCCCCCCCCCCACAGCACTGCTCCATGCGGACCTCCTGTCATTGTGGAAGCAGCATGCCTTGCTCACCAGCTTGTGGAAGGGGAACGATGAGGAGTCGACAGGGGAGGAGGAGCAGGACAGAGAGATACTGAGGACGGAGGGAAACGGGAGACTCTCAAGCTTGAGGGAGGTGTGTGCGTGCGTGTGTGTGTGTGTGTGTGTCTGTGTGCGTGCGTGCGTGTGTGTGTGTGTGTGTGCGTGCGTGTGTGTGTGTGTGCGTGTGTGTGTGTGTGTGTGTGTGAAGGAGTTTCTTTATATTTAATGATCCAAAGAACTGAACTGGAATTATTATAAAGGAAATCGATGAACCTGAAGAGAGAAAATTCAGGTTATTCCATGAAGCCCCTCCTCTCACGCATTCTCTCTCTCTCTCTCTCTCTCTCTCCCTCTCTCTCTCTCAGATATCCATTGAGTCAGGACTGCAGGGCTCATGTAAGACTCCTCTGTCCCACACATTCTATTCAGATCAGGTTTTGTTGTCTAACAACGAGATGACGCAGCCAATCACATGCGTGCGTGTGTGTCTGTGTCTGTGTGTGTCTGTGTCTGTGTGTGTCTGTGTCTGTGCGTGTGCGTGTGCGTGTGTGTGTGTTTGAACAGCTGCGGTGGACGCGATGCTGGAAACGTCCAAAGAGGACAGATCAATAAGCGACGTGATCACTCCCGTCAGCAGATGGTGAGTGTCAAACTGCACTCGGAGTGTCTCGGCAGCCCGACGGAGGCGATTCAGGAGGCCGGCGTGTTTCCGCAGGTCCCCCCGGGAGGAGGCCCGCCCACCGATGGAGGCCATCGTGGAGGAGAACATCCAGATGCCCGAGGCTCAGGCTGAGGCAGAGAGCGGGAGCATGAAGAGGTAATTCCTGCAGCACGCCGCGGCCGTGGGCGGAGCTTCTGCTGCGTAACGCTGTCATAGGTCGGAAAACATTAAGACCTGGAGACACGGGTCACTGAGAGCGCTTGAATTTATATATTTGTAGAACACCATTACTAGAAGTTATTATTATTATTATACGCTCTAAACTATTTTCCAGTCTGCATAAATGTTTCTTTTTACCCTGTTTTATTTCCAGCTGGATCGCCTTGTGCCTGCAGAGGTTTGGAGAGGTGACCTTTGGCTCTCTGGTGCCCCCAGAGGCCAGCCGCAGCATTGCAGCTCACACACTTTGCAAGCTGCTGGGTGAGGAAACGTTCTTCTGACTTTGGAGCTTTGAAAGACGCGGCTCCATCCAATGAAAACGCACGATCAACCTTCACACACTGCAGGATCGTTTGATCCTATTAATGCTTCATCCTCAGAGCTGCTTTCTGCAGGAGAGGCGACTGCGCAGCAGGCCGGACCCTACGGCGACATCGCCGTACGCCCCGCGGCGCTCCGGGGGGCGGCCTGAACATTCACGCGCGTCGTTACCCGCCCGGTTCCGGATGACGACTGGGTTTGGATCATTGTGATGTTTGCAGTTACACAAGATCTAATCCAAGACTAATGGAAGTTACTCGTTTTTATACGGGTGGAATACTGAACCACGTTAATAATTCAGTCGACTTTTTAGCATTCATGCGCTTGTATTGAATACATTTTCCCACCCATGTTGTTACTCGGGTTTTAAAGAGTGTTTTGTGTGGATTTTTACACTTTAATGAGATTGTTTTTTGTATCGGCTGCATGAAATATTAGCCCTTTTACCTATTTGGAACTTTTAATAAACTTTTACAACTAAAACAGTGTTTTATTGCCTCGGTATGATTACCTGCATACAGATACAAACCCAATCCATGGAGAGGGTGATTACTGCTGTAATCAATGAGGGGGGGGGCGTTAATTACTGATCTTGTTAAATGTTGAATACTTCAGTTTTGTCACTTGAGAAATTAATTGTTCTCGTGCCTTTACTTTGTTACTGATTGAATAGAATTAAAAGTTAAGAGGGAACTAAAGGTTGTTCTTTCCACATGACATAAATTACCAAAGAAATTTAACACGACAGCTTGATTTGATATTCCTCAAATGTAGTTTTATTGCAAGGTTAAAAACTAACAGAAAATCCGTTATGTGCCGTTATGTCCTCCCTTTGGCTTCATACATTCCCGAGTCCTGACATCATCCGTCCCTCCACAGCAACGCCGTCTCCATGACACCAGTCATTGTGAAAACACTCGAGGAATGTTCAGGACAACACGCTGCACCTGAACTGACCTCTCCACCGCCCGTCACACAACCACGTTTGTACATTTTATAATACAGGCATCAGCTATAGGTCCTAAAGCGGTCGGTCATCTACAGCCTGACAAACCAGGCACCATCCATCACCCCAGACAGTCTAATAAACCTCGCACCCGAGTGGCACATAGCGCGCGCACACACACACGCACACACACACACCCCCCCCCCCCCAACGGCTTATAACAGCCGGGGGGCAGCGACCAAGCCTGAATGCATCAGAGACGCTGCCCTTCATCAGAGACAAAGCTCTGGCTGACGACGGACGAGGAGCGTGGATCCAACGGAAGCTAAAAGAGGTTCCGTTAGAGAGCATCAGTCCCAGAGATAAAGGGGGGGGCGGGGGGGTACTCGTCACGGTCTGCTTCAAGATACTCGTCGGCAGGTCAAGCTGGCAGCGGACAAAACAAACTACTCGATGGAGGGGGGCGTGGAGCAGGCCGGCAGCGTACGGGACGGCCCAGGAAGCATGGACTCCTCCGGACCACACTGCAAGGTAGTGAGAGTGGAGCTGGGGTGGGAGCTCCCCATGTCGGTCACCCTGCCCCTCCAGACGCATCCCGACCCGGCCCAGCAGTCATTCCCCTTCCTCCACGAGACACTTGCCGGCCTGGACATCCAAGAGTGAGTCCGTCTCAACACGAGGGACCTGAAAACAGCCATGTTTACCGACGGGTGTGTGTGTGTGTGTGTGTGTGACTGCGTCCAGGTCTGAGGTGAAGGAGAGGGTGGTCTGGGTCGACACCAAGAAGACCCGGGTTAAGAACCGGGCAGGGAAGCTGAAGGAGAAGGAGAGCACCATACTAGAGGTATGAAGCAACGAAACGCCTCGAGTTCAGGTTCGACCCTTGACCCTTGTTGAAGAGACAGACGGACGTCTGGGGGGGGACAGATGCTAAATGTCTCCCCTTGTAGGTGCGAGTGAAAGCCCAGAGGCCCGGGGAGAAACGGCTCCAGGAGGTGATGTACAGCGCCGAGTCGCACACGGACCGCTCCTGCTGCCGCACAGGAATGAACATCCTGCCCTGGAGACACTCCACAGGTCTGGAATCAGTTTGCGTAACTTCCCACCCGAGAAGCTTTTAAGGCGACTCGCGTCGTGTCTTCAGTTCTCAGAGTCGGATTCAGGCTCGAGGTGTGTAACGTACTGTTCCCATAGCTGCTACGAAGGCGTGGCATTTGTCCTTTTGCATCGCCATTAGCTCATGATGAGACTACGGTTTGTGTGGTCTCTGTATTTTAAAGATAAAGGACCAACACAAGTGCAGCTGATCGTGGGCTCGCTGAGGAATCCGGGCTCTGAACGGTCTCAGTGAGATAAACAGCCAAACAAAAGGACGCCTCTTAGTAAACAACAGACAAACCAACAGCCCCCTATCCAACACTGGGAGTGAGAACTTTAATTTATCCGACTTAAACAATGTGGCAGAGTCACCGGAATGAAAACGCACGGCAACACCCAAACTCTTAAAATAATAAAAGGTGAACGGCGCATGCCAAACAGGAAATAACGTAAAAGTGGGACCGCAACGACTGAACGTGATGCTGCATCTCGATCCATTTGAGGGCAAAGGTCAAATGACTGGCGTAAAATAATTTCCGGCTGAATAGCGGAAGGTGTGCGTGCACGTACGCGTGCGTCAGAGCTACGCAGCAGACATGGCGACGCTCAGCGCGGCTTGCTGCTCCGCAGGGAGCGACGCCACAGCTGCTTGGAAGTCTGCAGGCTGCTGTTGAGCAAACCGCGTCATCAGCATGGACAAAGCGTTCTGGGTCTCTGTGGACAAAAGACGCGAGAAGAATTTAGGAATGACAGGAAGACACTGAAGGAAAACGGCAAACAACGGTCCAACGGACTGTAGCAAGCAGGGGCTCAGCCAGGACCGGTATTGATCCTTTAGTGTTCAGTCTAGTTATCAAACATGAAATATTCACCTTGATCCACATCCTTGTTGCCAAGGACGCAAGTGGAAGCTGCAACTATGGGCTTCATGAGTTTCACAATCTGAAAGAAATAAAGTCAGAAATAAATAATACAATACTGTTATACAAAACGCACAATGTGAATGACTGAAACATGGACATCTCTCTAAGTTCTAAAGTTTAAATACCCTGCGTGAATGCAGAATGTTTTAACACTGTACAAGATTAAATGTATATTAAAATATTGATCAACGGCCTCCTCTTGGTCCTGCTTGTGTTCGTCTCTGTTCTACATGTCAGGGATCGTTGCTACAGTTTCAGGATGGACGGCTGACATTTTCTTAACTGCACATGAACAAAGATTTTATTTTGTGGGTAATATACCAAACTATAACTGCTGGGAGGATCCATGATTAAAGAGTTGGATCTAACTGAAGGTAAGTCTAGTGAAAGACATTTGTAACTAGAGAAGCACTCAGAGCGCAGACCTCCGCCAAGCAGCTCATTGACTTTTCAAGTTTATCGACAAGAAGTGGACAGAGTGCGCTTAAAGATCTCTACAAAAGGAGATGCAAGATCAAATACACATTCCCTCTCCTACAATTCTACATATATATATATATATATAGATGGTATTTGTACTGTACCAGAGCAGGACTATTTGTGTGCAGCATAGCCAGGCAGTTGAACACCGTCTTGTTCTCCTCCATGTCTTTTTTGAGGGGGAGATGAGCCACCAGCGCAGGAACAACCTGTCAGAGAACACATCGGGTGATCTGGCTGAACGACACGGAACATCCGTCTCAAAACTCCCGGTTTGGGAGCGCTAAAGTTCACTAGTGAGGAGCGCTAAAGTTCACTAGCGAGAAGCGGTAGAGTTCACTAGCGAGGAGCGGTAGAGTTCACTAGCGAGGAGCGGTAAAGATCACTAGCGAGGAGCGCTAAAGATCACTAGTGAGGAGCGCTAAAGTTCACTAGCGAGGAGCGCTAAAGATCACTAGCGAGGAGCGCTAAAGATCACTAGTGAGGAGCGGTAAAGTTCACTAGCGAGGAGCGGTAAAGTTCACTAGTGAGGAGCGGTAAAGTTCACTAGCGAGGAGCGCTAAAGTTCACTAGTGAGGAGCGGTAAAGTTCACTAGCGAGGAGCGGTAAAGTTCACTAGTGAGGAGCGGTAAAGTTCACTAGCGAGGAGCGCTAAAGATCACTAGCGAGGAGCGCTAAAGATCACTAGTGAGGAGCGGTAAAGTTCACTAGCGAGGAGCGGTAAAGTTCACTAGCGAGGAGCGGTAAAGTTCACTAGCGAGGAGCGCTAAAGTTCACTAGCGAGGAGCGGTAAAGTTCACTAGTGAGGAGCGGTAAAGATCACTAGTGAGGAGCGCTAAAGTTCACTAGCGAGGAGCGATAAAGTTCACTAGTGAGGAGCGGTACAGGATACCTGCTCCAGAGGTACGGCATCCACGTTACTCATGATCATCCTGCAGAGGGCAGCGCACAGATTGTCGATCACTAAGAGGTCCGACTCCTTGGTGAGCAGGTTGGAGAACACGGCGAGCATCATGGGATAGTGTCTGGACGAGGCTTCGTTGAGGAACGGCTGCCGTTTGTGTAAACGAGAGGCAGAAAGAGGAAAGGATACGACACAACGCCGGGTCCGGCCGCCTCCGCCAGGCATCCCATTCCAAACACGCTGTTGTTGCGAACTTCCGGATCGCCGTCCCTCATTCCCGCTACAAGCACGGGAAGCAAGCGATCGGACAGCCGGCCGGCCACGCCCCTGCCGCCGGCCACGCCCACCAGGGCGTGCAGGACTTCTCCGATGGTTCCCAAGGAGAAGGATCGCTCCGCCACAGTGCATGAGGACTTCTACTGGAAGACAGAGACATTGTGATGTCCTCTCGTCCTTTAATCAGGGTCGTCGTTGGTAGCCAAGTCGGTGCAAAGACCTGCAGTTACACCTTTCTACCTCCAGTCGGCTGTTTTTTTTTTGCAGCAGGCTCACCGCTTTGCTCATGATGAGAGGCAGCAGGTCACTGAGGAAAGGGGCGGAGCTGTCCCCCGGCACAGAGGAGGTCAGGAGGGGGATTCCTTCCCCGGCGATCTCCAGGAGCATGGAGTCGTACTCCGCCTGCACCAGAGAGCGCCTCCACAGTAAGTAGCAACCCGTATATGCAGACGGGCTTTTAACGTTCATGACCGTGCTGCAGGAACACAGCAAACCTGCTGGTCTTCATCGTCGGCTTCATCCCCGCCATCGCCCTGACACGCAGTCTGAATAGAGGGAAAACGGCGCCACAGGGTCAGCGCGGAAAACCTCCGGGAGGTAACCGTCACGCGTCTGAAATTATTCCTCGTCGGCCTCCTCTCCCTCACCTTCTTCTTGAGCACGTCCCGGATGGCATGGCTGACCTCCTTCAGGCGGGACGGGCTTCGGAAGGCCTGCTCCTTGCAGGACTTGATGACGCCGTTCATGGTTTCCAGGACGCCCATGACGACGAGGCGCTCGTGCTCTTTGCGCACCGCTTCCACAAAACAAGGGAGCACCACGTCCAGCAGCTTCTGGAGGGCTGATCGGGGGGGGGGGGGGGGGGGAGATAAAGATCAATGAGAGATAACTGTGGGTTAACAACGGTGATGGCGGTCGCTGTTGACCTCTAATCCGGTCAAGAAAGAACCCATCTCTGTATCCCGTCTTGTTTTTTTTTTTGACGTTCTTTGATAACCCCCACTTCCTAAACGAACGACCCGAGGCGCTCCTGAAAGCAGAGGCCGTACCCCGGTGGTTGGCCTCCGACGGATCCTCCATCCACACTTTATGCTGAGCTCGACAGAACTGGCCCATGGCTCCAAACACCGCCTTGCGGACGTCGTCGTGGGGATACTGAGGACACACACAAGAATAATGTCAACCGCAGCCAAACACGCCGTCCTAAAGGTCAGGAATAGAGGACCCGTCCGGTTCAGTTGAGCTCCGGAGGAAAAACGTTTCTCCTAAATCTGAGGAGTAATGTGTGTGCTCTGTGTGTACTCTGTAGTTCGAATCAAAGACCTCACCAGTATTCATCCGACAAACAGGACTTTACATGGGGCTTCGGCGGACTCTAGAAGGGCCGACCCAGAACTACACACACGCACTATTCAGGTCCCCCCGTTGCTTCCAGCTCCACAAATACACAGAGCAACATGGAACTAAGAAATGACCTCCAAATGACCTCTAAATGACCTCTAAACGACAAAGCATGTCCGTTTGCAGCAGAAAAAAAAACAGTCTCTCCATTATTTTATTGTCCGTTTGTCACGATTTACCGAGTATCTTTCGACCGTACCGTCGCCAGAAGAATTTCTAACTGAAGAAAACGGTGAAATGAGAAAAGCACTTAAAATGAAAGCCCGTCGGCCGCAGCGAGGAGCCATGAAGGCCGTCTCTGCACGGCGACACGACAGTGACTTACATCCTTCATGTCATAAACCTGCTGGAAGCTGGACTCCAGGAAGGGCTGGAAGGCAACGCTGTCAGGGGAGGAGGGACACGGGACAGAGTTAAATATCCCCGGGTGTGTGTGTGTGTGTGTGTGTGTGTGCAGATGCATAGATACCCGTTACCCTGTGCTGAAGGCAATCTCTCCCAGAGCTTCGCAGGCATCCTCCTTCTCGTCGATGTAGGCGTTCTCCACGCTGAACCTGAGAGACGGACACACTTAGCATCGCGTGACGCGACGGCTCGACAGCTCGGGCGTGGAAACGCAAAGCGACGCGAACGCTACCCTGCGACATCCTGAAAATCTAACTCGGTCTCATCTTCGAGGGTGTCGTCCTCATCCTTCTCTTCTCCGCTGTCATCATCATCATCATCATCATCCACCAGGACGAAGGTCTTGTCCTCGGCAAGGTGTGCCTGACGAGACGAGAGAGTGGGCGAGAAGCGACGCTCGATATTTTCACTCGGCTGCAGGCTGCACTGCGGCGTCTATTTCATACCATGATGCCGTCCCTGGACTTGAGGGCGAGGAGCATGACCGTCGTAATGGCCGTGAGGTGAGGCGTCAGGCAGCCCGGGCTCACCGTGGACACAGCCGAGTAGAGGCTGTACCTGCCAGAGGGACGACAGTTCTGGATCTCTTCTGGGTCGTCACCGAAACGGAGGTTTTAAAATGTACTAAACCATCTATTGTGCCGTGTGACAAAACAATTTTTTTCTTTTTTTTTTAATGTAGTCGCATCTGTTAATAGTGAATCAGCAGTACCAGAATAGTTTGCGTGTTTGCGTCACATACGTGCAGCGTCTCAAGTCGGGGTCATCGATGGCGTCGGTCAGGTTGAGGCCCAGCTGAACACACTCTGCAGCGAGAGGGCTGAAGACATCCTTTCCGACGGTACGGGCCAGCACAGAGAGCGTTTCTAGCAGCAAACATGGAGGTAGGGTTGTTGGTTTTATTCTAAATGCACAAACATCACTATTGCTTCTTTTGCTTCTCTGTTGTTTTCCTACCCAAGGACTGAATTTGCAGGGACCTCATTTCCTCTGTGGTGGTATTCAAGAAGCCTTTCAGGCTCTCAATGACCGGAGGGAAGTAGGGCTCCAGTAGCTCCTTGGCAGCGTTAGCTGTTGGGACAGGGATTCACAAAAGGCCTTCAGACAGTCCGTTTTGATCCCAACAGTAAAAATAAGAAATAAAACGCCTTCAAGATTCAAGATACTTTATCATTATGCGAACATAATAAAATCGTGAGTACCAGAATAACCCAAATTTTGTCTCAAACCCCTTCAGACATATTTTGTTTTGCATGAAAGTATAAGCGCTGCCTTTTATCTCAAACACTGATTACAAATTACAATACAGTAATACCTCGACATACGAGCGTGCCTGCGAGCGATATTCTGCTTTGAGATGCGAGTATAAATGAGATACTGTTAGCGTTAGCTTCAGTCTCAAAGGTAAAATTCATATTAAAACCACATTTATATTACAGTAATACTGTATATTATTTTGTGTGTCTGTATATATATATATATATATATATAAATGTATTTGACATGCGAGGGATTTGCGTTACGAGCTCGGTCCAGGAACGAATTCTACTCGTACGTCCAGGTATTACTGTATTACGCTTTCGGACAAATCTTCTCACCTATGGCACCGATGGCAGAAACCCCAAGCTCTTTTATCTTAAGATTTTCACTGTTGGAAAGGGAAAACAGCATCGTCTCCATCAGGGTGGGCAAGTAGGGCTCAATATCAGCTCCTGTTCAGAAACGGAAGGATAAATAATTAAAATACTACATTTTTTTTTTTCTGTTGCAAAAACTAGCTAAGCTAAATATTATGTGATGGGGTTTTTAAAAGCATCTCAAAACCTCAGACGAACTTGAAGTTTTGTGTCGATTGTTGATCTTTTTTTTTTTTTTACCGGTTCAAAGAAAATAAAAGAACTCTTAAACTTGAAACTTTTTTTTTTTGCTAACCTAAATTCTCCATAAAGTTCTCCAGGGCGTAAAAGACCTTGGTAATATGGCCAATCATGGCCTTGTCCAGGGACGACAGGTAACCAAGCAGCAAAGGCATCAAATCGCTGCAGTACTTGCTCACGTCCGGCTGGGAGGAAGAAGGAGAAGACGAAAGGAAACCACAGAAATAACTTTGTACGGGTCAACTCGTAAAACTAGATTCCATACGCCAAGAGAGAAGAGACATTGTTTTGTAAATGTAATCGCTCACTCCGATGATGCATTCTGAAAGTTACTTGTGTATTGACTCACCTGTAAATGCTCAGAGAACTGCCCCAGGGCAAAGAGGGCAGCACTGCGCACCACTCGGTTAACATCTGAAAGGCTCTGGCACACCGTCTGCAGCACGGATGAGAGCATCCTAACAGACAGAAACAGACAAATGTCGGCAAACAAAAACACGATCATTGTAATTTGAGTCATTTGAGTTAAATGAATGTCAAGGTATTACAGTATATAATACATAAAAAAAACACAGAGGGAACGTTGCCATGTCAGCAGGTACATACTTGGTGCGCATGTGATCAGCACATCCTTCAGCCAGGACAGCCAGACACATGAGACCCCCCTTCTTCTGATAAGGGTTATCGCTGGCGAGGCAGGCCTGGGCGAGGGGCATCTGTGAGAATGCAAAGAAACAATCACGCCAGAGAAAGACACGCCAGCCGCAGCTCGCCGTGACGGTGACGTCTGAGCAACTTACTATTTGTTGGAACAGCTTCTCCGGAGGCATGTGAAGAGCCATCGTGTCGATTATCTGGAAAAGCAAAAAAAAAAACAAAAAAAACAAATTGCAACGGGAAGTGAGTCAGATAAAGTTGTTTGTTTGTCATGCAGAAGAAGAACACATTCTATATTTAACGCCAACAACCACCTGAGCAGCACCATGCTTGGGGCTGTTGTTCTCCGAGCCGTCTGCGTCATGATCCTCCTCGTCCTCCGGGTCCTGCCGACCCGGCGGAGGAGCTGCAACCAGCACAGGGAAAATGGCCTCCAAGATGGGGCTCAGCAGCTTCTGCTTCAGCACCGCCTACCGAGCACAGGACCGACTCGGTCACCGTATCAACACGAAAAGCATTTTAATTCTCCCCCAGATAGTTTCATTTACATTCAATAAAAAATTGAATGACGTAAAATCCTTTGTCCTCATGTTCTATAATATTTGACACGATGGAATCGATCTTAATTAATAATTGAGCTGCCATCTCCTCCAATCTGATGAACACTTTTCTCTTCCTGCACGTCCGTGAAGACGAAGACGAGGGCTTAGCGACGCGTCGCGGGTCGTTCGTTCGGAGCAGCCGGCGTACCTTGCTCTTCAGCTTGACGAGGAAGGCGACACAAGACAGCGCCTTCACGCGCAGCGAGTCGGTCAGAGCGCCGTCGCCGCCCACCTGACAGGAACATCGACGACGAGCAAATATTAGTTCCCCGTGGATGGACAAAAAAAAAAAGACATTTTCAGACACTCAGCCTCCACCTCCAAGCAGAAGAGGACAATGGCCGCCACATGCGGGCCGATGATGGACATCTCACTCTCCATGAGTTCATTCAGAACCTCCATGGCCTTGCTGGCTTGGTCCTACACAAAAAACAAAAAGGTTAAATATACTTAGACACAATTAACCGAGACACGGCCGCACGTATCTCATGTGTTCCAATCTACCTCGTCGGCCTTGATGAGGAGCTTCAGAGCCACGATCAGGCTCGGCAGGATTGAACGCATTTGGTTCTGGAAGACAGGAAGACATCAGCGAGCTGTCCCCCATGTTGTCCCTGTCAAATAGGGAGAGTCCAGCGGTAAGGCCGTCTCACCAACTCCTCCGAGCCGGTGAAGGCCGTGATGGCGCTGAGGCTGAGGACGCAGTAGTACAACGCCGTTGGGCTGCTGCGGTCCTGCAGCACGGAACCGAACAGCTGCAGCAGCTGCTTGTAGTGAGGCCTGAAAGGCTCGGGGTTCGATTCGATCACCTTGTTGAGCAGCAGAAGGCCAACCTGAAAACGAAGCCGCGCAACACAATATAACCCAGAAACAACTGTAGGAAGCCGCGATCACCAAATTAAATAAAGTTTAAACCCCCGGTAATGGTGGCATTCACGCAGGCAGGATAATAATTCATCTCTCGCCACAGTTTGTGGTCGTTTCTTTTCTCCTAGCGCCAAGCGACTGAGCGTTTGCTACCTGTCTGTCGTGGGGGTCGCTGCTCTTGGTGGACTCGTTGAGGAGCTGCAGGAGGGCAGGCCAGCGGTCCGGGGCCTCGTGTTTCACCATCACGGCACACAGCTGGGAGAGCGAGTGCTGGACGGAGTGTCTGAAAGGTAAAGGTGCAGCAGCTCAGGCTCACGGAGACGTGACCCCTCACAAATATGCATGGCCTGACTATTGAGCACACACACACGCATAAAGGTGCAGCTTACTCCGCTTCCTGCATGAAGGCCCGCAGCACCACTGCCTTGAGGCTGCGTGATCGAAGGCAAAGACGATTAAACCGATGCTTTAATTTCGAAACGGATCAATAAAATAATTAATAAATGAAGCACTGGATGAATGAATGAATGAATAAATGAATGAATGAACCTCTCTCTGTCACCGGGGCTGATCTTCTTCCAGTGTTTCTTCACCCTCATTCTCAGCATCACAGCAGCAGACTGTCGAATCTAAGAGATTTAAAATAAAATCAGACAGGACTTAGTGACGCAATCGATACATTAGCACGTGTTAAATCGATCAATTCCACAGTCAGCGGCTCTCACGCACACAATACCTCACGCACGCAATACCTGCGGGTTCGGGGAGCCGCTCATCACAGCACAAAGGGCCGGGATGATGGCCGGATCCTGGAAAAGCTGCTTCAGGCGGGTCGTGGCCTGAAAAGAGGGAAAGATGAAAGAGATCTCCTCGATTGTTCATTTATTATTATTAACTTTTACGTTTCATTTAGCTGCTGCTGCTCACTGGACAGCGAAATAAGCAAGTCACGTGGTCCGACAATCAGCAAACCAATAAGCTAATAGCTACACATTACACGCCTGTCTCAACGCTAGCATGAATAAAGTTTTTTTTGCTTTTAGCATTACCTGCTGAATAACGGCGTTGTCCGGCTGCGACAGCTGTGAGAGAATCTGCTCCAGCTCCTCCGTCATCTTGCCAGAATAAAAAGGCGGAACCTCCGGTAAGTTTTATATTTATTAAACTTAACTTAAACTTCCCCTCCCGAGTATGCTAACGCGTGTCAGATAGGCGAACAAAACAACGGCGGTCGCTTTTCTCTACGAGCTAGCAAAGTTTGACGTGAAAGTTCACCCCCCAAAAGTCGAATACAAATATATACATATACATATATATATATATATGAAGTTTATCTTTGGCATCGGTCACCACCATGCGGGTCAGAACCAGAACCGGCCAACAGCGCCATGTGAGCGGCGTTAAAGGGACCTGCTGCTGTCAGTGATCGCAGCCCCGTGGCATCAAACAGCGACCCCTGGCGGGGAGGAGGCCGCACTGCAGCCACCTGGCACCCTGAACGCGTCACTCCAGCTGCTGCAGTCAGCGCGCCTCAATGCAACTAACGCCACAGAAGCGTTGCGATAATCCGTCATTAAAGCCTTCATTTAAGTGTTTACTGAAACTATTTAAAGAATGTTGCAAAAAGGTTTTTGGGATTTACCCTGTTCAAGATTTTTTTAAACAAAAATATTCAGGTTATTGTGCATAAAAAAACACATGCTGGTACAAAAAAATCAAGTTTGATTGAAGACGTTTCACCTCTCTGTGGATTTACCCCTGAGCTGTATGACTGAGAACCTTAATTGTAAAATATACACTTGTATACTGATTTTTACTTAAAGATTGGTGCATATTATATACATCACAATTGAATTGTATCAAAACCTAATCGCTCCATGAGGACTTGATGAAAATTGGCTTATTTCTTGCAGATCAAGGTAAAAGGACAAATCAGGACAAAGGAACAGAAGAATTCATCATTCAATTTGTCCAAGTGGAGCAGCAGTCTAATTCAGCACAGCATTGTTTTTTTCCAATGTATCAATAATCCCCATCAGAATCTGCTGTTAGGCGTTTTTCAGAGGAACTAAGAACACGTTATTTTTAGTATTAAAACACTCGCAACCAACCACAAGGCGCCACACATTAGAAAATGTTGCTTAAATGTGGGTGCCTTAAGTGCAACATTTTCCCAGGTGGCTGACCTGCATCAAAGTCTTCCAGAGCATAGCAATGCTAATGGTTACAACAGCCCCCTCTACACAAACCTATACAATCAGGCCCCATTGTCCCCTAAATCCAGTCCAGATCAGAGAACTAGGTATAAAACGTGTATATGCTAATATTCCAATCATTCAACCACCATGCAGGTTGTTGGCTGTTAGCATGTGAATAAGAAAAGGGGCCCCGCCTGAGCAGACGTGTGCTAATGTGTGCTCAGGTGCTAATGCTCCAATCAGACCGATCGTTAGTCCACCATGCCATCCCCAACCGACCTCTCAAAGATGAGGGCACCAGGCACACAAACAACTATTTGGATGCTAATAGGAGTTCCTCTGTGTGAAAAGGTCAGAAGACCGAGGAGGGTTTGTGCCAGCGTATATCTCAAACCGAGAGGAACTGCGTTGACGTGGAAAGATCTTGTCTTTGAACACAGCAGTCAAAGATACATTTTAAATCCTGTCTGCAGATTTTTACTTCTGACAAACAGCACTTCCAAACACCATGTTGTGTCAAATACTTCTTAAGTAAGTGGCTTTAAAGCTTTGTGTGCTTTACGTTTTGTACCACACTTCACTATTTCTTAATATTCAACAATAATGCTGACTAGAAGTATTTCTGATCCATAAACGTTTTGTGGAAGAGATTCTGTATTTAGTCAACTGATTTGGGATTAAAACCTAAAACATAACACCATTAGGGGATTCAACAGACTCCAAAAAACACTCAAGCTAAAGTGCTGACAAAGCAACCTGCACAAACCTCCCCCAAGCAGCTCATCCCCCTGCAGGGCTTTATTCATTCATCTTGTCTGTTACCGGGTCGCGGGTCGTGCTGTAGACTATTCCAGAAGTCTACGGGTGATTTCACGTTGAAATAAAATAATAATAAATAATACAAGATGCAATTGTTGGAAAAATAAATAAAAATAGATTTATTGTTGGGTTAGAAGTCTATATAATACAGAAGAGGAACAAACAAACAAACAGCACCGGTCATATATTTTGAAATGTCTGGATACACATGGTGATCCAGATCATCATCAAAATATTCTGAATTGTTATTTGTATCTTTATACACCAACCATTAAATGTAAAAGTGAATCAGAGCCGAGGTGTATTTTTTTAACTGATTTCTGAATCCCTAAATGTTTTTTTTTACTGAACTAAATTATCTCAACTCGGATTTATTTATAAAGCACTTTAAACAACAAAAAGCTGAACCAAAGTGCTGTACACGAATAACCATAAAAATAAAGAAATCTAAACACACACGGGAAATAATAAAATAATAATTAAAGCCATTGAACAGACGATAAACAAAAATGTTTTGGAGCAGCAGCAGAAAACGGTCGGTGAGAACTTCCACTTGGACTTTGGCACCTCCAGCAGCAGAACTATGAATATGAATGAAGAGGCTCAGAGAGGTAGAAGCGGGGAAAGACCATTTAAAGACTTAAAAACAAGGAAAATAATATTAGGATTAATTCTAAACTGCACATAGTCAGTGAAGTGAGGCCAGAATGGGATGCAATGACTCCAAAATAAAGCGCATTACAGTATTGCAGCCTAGATGTGATAAAGGCTTTAATTACAATTTTAAAAAGCCTTTTTTTTAAAATCCAGACTGGTATCCAGATCTCACAATTTAATGGGATCTAAATGAGACCGAGATCCGTGCAGCAGTTTCCCCGTAACAACAATAACATCCATGGCGGAAGTAACAAAAGCAAAAACATAAAAAATATTCTAGTAAAGAAACAGCAGCGGAATCCGGTCATTCGTATTTTAGTCACGTCCTTTTGTCTCTAAACCTGGAACTGATATTTAAATGAGAAGAATCAACCGCCGTAGCAAATGAGGTGTGGCAGGGGGGGGGGGGTTGTGTTGCGCCCCCCCCCCCCCGCCTCACCTGCACGCCCTTAAAACGAAGCCGCCGGCCCGGCGATGCGCGCAAACTCCGGACGTCTGTTGGCGTTGCTGCTTCTTTCTTTTTTTTTGGACTCGACCGGTTGGAGCTTTATTCGGCGTGCCGGTGCACTCCGCGCACTGGTGCGCTGCAGCCGCCCCGAACCTCGAACCTCTGACCTCTGACCTCGAACCGGACTCAAGCGCCGCTGACGCCGCTTCGCCGCTTGTTCCGCGTCGCAGCGCAACGAGCGGAATGGCATCTTGCTTGGTGCATCTGGTTTACGACGAGTGCCTCCAGTTCCGTTCGTACACGTTCGCCGCCGACGACGCCTCGCCCGGAAAGGCGCACGGATGTAAGGAGCGCACCTATTTGAGAAACGACCCGGGAGCCCAGAACAGCGCCGCCGCCGGTACCGAGGGGTCCCCGCCGAAGTGCGCGGGGGAGCGCCGCGCTTTCCGGTGCCAGGGCGCGCGTGGCGGCATCGAACCGAATCCTCTGCAGCGTCAGGAAGGAATGAACGGAGAAAACGGCGCAAACGGAATCCCGCCGGCCAGCGGCGATTCCAGCATCGATCCGGGGCGCGTTTCTCCAGGTGTGTATTTACTGGTCGGATAAATTTGTCGCACGAAAAAAGGTTCCATCTTTAAAGTGTGAAAGTTGCGCCGTTTTCAAGTAAAATGAAGGAATGAACGACAAAAGTGAGAAATAAAGGTTTAGTGGAAACTTCTCGCTAGAGAGTCTGAACAATAATAATTATTTTGATCTGGTTGGATTCATTAGCTGGAGTGCGTTTTCACAAATTTAAATGTCTTAATGCATCAATTTTGTTATATTACAAATTCAATGAATGCTGATTGATCCTGGATGTAATGGAGCTGATTCTATATTTTTTTTAGAATCCAGCTCACAGTTCGATTCTTCTCTCGTAGATTCGTGGAGTTCCGGCAGCCACGGCGAGGAAGGCTTCCTGCAGATGATCTCCGATATCTTCACAAAGCCGGACGGTTACGGCGAGTTGAGCAAGAAGGGCCCGGCCGTTTCCAGCTGCATGATGGAGGAGCTGCAGCCCGAGGGCGCGCTGAACGAGGTGATCGGCGTCAAGCCCGAACCGCCGGCCGTCTCCACGCCGCCCTCTTTGCCCAACGCCAAGATGCGTAGAACCTTCACAGAGAGGCAGATGGATGTCCTCGTCCGGCGCTTCAACCTGCACCGGTACCTCCCCCCGTCTGAAATGAAGAGCCTGGCAGAGATAGCCGGACTCACCTACAAACAGGTGAGGAGCGCGCGCGGAACCAACCGGGATGGGAAATGTTCCGTAGACGCGTTCTGATCTCCTGTAATCTCCTTGTTCAAAGGTCAAGACTTGGTTCCAGAACCGAAGGATGAAACTCAGGAAGCACCAGAAGGACAACGGCTGGGCGTCCGAGCGCTACGGTGCCAGCAGGGGCAACCCGGCGGGTGGATTTGTTCCCCCACATATGCAGCCTGTAAGGAGAGCTCTCATTTGGCAGCGGCGCAACAACGAGAATATCAGAAACTCATTTTAACTTGTCTTTAAGTCTTTTCAAGGAGATGCGCATCCTCTGCTCCGGAAGCTTTACAACCAGCACGTGATGAGGGCGACCTTCCAGAGGCCCGCCCCCCAGAGCCTGGCTTCGTATGATGTTGTGGTTTCTGGGGTCAGAGCACATGCCTTCTACCCCATGGGCTCCGGTGTCCACGGAGGACCTGCTTCCTACCCCGGTGTCCACGGAGGACCTGCTTCCTACCCCGGTGTCCACGGAGGACCTGCTTCCTACCCCGGTGTCCACGGAGGACCTGCTTCCTACCCCGGTGTCCATGGAGGACCTGCTTCCTACCCCAATGTCCACGGAGGACCTGCTTCCTACCACACGGGCTCCGGTGTCCACGGAGGACCTGCTTCCTACCCCAACGTCCATGGAGGACCTGCTTCCTACCACACAGCCTCAAGTGTCCACGGAGGACTTGCGTCCTACCACACGGGCTCCAGTGTCCATGGAGGACCTGCTTCCTACCCCAGTGTCCACGGAGGACCTGCTTCCTACCCCAGTGTCCACGGAGGACCTGCTGGCCCCCCCACTGGCTCTGATGTCCATGGAGTACCTGCTAGCTCCCCCATGGGCTCCAGTGTTCACAGAGTACCTGTTGGCTACACCACCTGGTCTTCTGGTCCACACCAGGCTGCGGTGCCACAGGCCAATGGCTGGCCTGCAACCCCGGGCGTCAGCCACTGTGAATTCGGGGCCCCTGATATATCTGCACACGACCAAGGCTTCGAGATGGAGAATGAGACGCCGGACAAGATGACATGATGACACAAATGCCGCCTTTGCTCGTGTCCGCCGGTGCTCGATGCTCCTCACCATCTATGCTTACTGTAGGTCGCTAACTAAGAGTACCTTCTGTCAGACTGGGCGTGCAGGACTGGCTGCATTCAAAGGGATTTTACCCTGGCCTTAATTATATGTATTTTTGATATTCGTTTTAGACAATTTCAGGACAAGAGCTTGGTTTTGTGTTTTTTTTTGTTTGCATTGCATATTTAATGTGCACATTTCAATAGAGGTTCATTCTGGCATTCTTTTAACTGTTTTTGCTCTGATTTTACTGTGCATGGTTAATTATTTAGCTGCGTGATCTGATGTGAAGGAGAAGACGTGGACAAAACGGGCTGCACACCTCCCCGTCTGCCACTGGGTGGCAGGGGCCGCGTCTTCACAATGTAAACTGCTAAACTGAGATGCATGCCTTTCAAGTTTTAGTATATTTGCTCCATATTGTATTTTTGTTCAAATAAAAGAAAAAAAAACAAATGAATGTGTGATTCTTGGAAAAACTAGACAAGAGTTGTTTGGTGATATCATATTCAAATTTATTTAAAATACTATTTACATCAGAAGCAAACAATGATCTCGCCGACCCCCCCCCCCCCCATCACCAATATTTTACTCGTCGATTTGAAAAGGAATTCCTTTGATCCTTGTCTTCCTGACATGGAAAAGTTTCTTGGTTGCCACGTTTATAAGTGCAGAGGAATATTAATTAAATGGAATATAGAGTAGATGCAGTCTAAGCCCTGATTTAACCTGTAAAACAAAATGGACGCTGCAGCACACAAAGATTAAATCCAGTCACATCAATGAGCTTTTTCCTCATTGGCTCCCGACGGGACCCCGATCCCGACCCCCCCCCCCCCCCTTTGTACACAAACACCCCACGCTATCCAGACTCACCCTTCACTATTGAGCGCATCATCCCTTCTTCCAATGAGAGACCCTTGATTACTAGCGCCCGACAAATCAAGATACGCTCCCCGTGTCTCCTCCCATTAACCCTGCAGGAGGTGTAAATTGCGTGTGAATGAACGACTCGTCAATGTGTGTGTGTGTGTGTGTGCGTGCATAAAGCTGTTCCTCCATATGCACAGATCTTCTCTTCAATCCATCTTGAGGCTGCGGTAGATGTAGCGAATAAACGCCAGCGAGGCCCAGAACGACACGCTTCCCAGCATCAGCGAGAAGACCATCGCCGTGAGCAGCGAGTAGCCGAAGAACTCCGTGGTCTGCACCAGGCCGCTCATGGAGGAGCGGTTCCGGTAGTAGAAAACCGAGTAGACGAAGATGAAAAGGCCGGTGGAGCCGGTGCTGAGCACGCTCCGCCACCACCAACGGTAGTCCTCGCCAGACAGCAGGAAGTAGGTGAGCGCCACGGAGATGCAGGCGCCCACTGAGAGGAGGATGGCGAAGACGCACAGCAGGATGCCGTAGAGGGTGTAGTACTCCCTGCCCCACACGGTGGCGAAGATGTAGTACAACTCCACTGAGATGGCACTGAGGGGGACAGAGGGAAGAGAGGGCGTGAGCGTGTGCAAATTAACGCCAAGGAAATATGTCAATAGAGTATTCACTCGTGGTAAATAATCAGGTCAGACGACGCAAAAGGATCAGTTTCAATGCAACAAAAAGTTTCAGACAGACTAAAAACTAAAACTCAGGGAGAGCAGACCTCGTTCCCCTCATGATTAGATCTACACCGTCCACATGGTGATCTGGATCATCACCAAAAGGTTCTAAAGTGTTCTTGGTGTCTTTATACGGCAACCATGAAAAGTTAAAGTGAATCGGAGTTGATTTTCTAACAATCAGTAAATGGAGTTTTCAATGTTAAAATGTAATGTTTTTTTCCCAACGTCATTCTGGATCCGATCCAGATTAAATTTGTAGGTGAGATAGAGACCCTCCACCCTACATGACGGTGTCAAATTCCATGGACATCGGTCAATAATCAACCGAGATACCGAGGAAATGTTTTTGAAGTGCCGTTGACTGCAATGTTAATGAAAGTTTCAAACTGATTCAGAATCCAGGATCTCTTCTGGATCAATACCAAAATGTAATCACCTGTTCCTGATAACATTCTCAACATTTCCTGAAGATTTCACCAAGAGCCGTCCAGAACCTTTTGAGGTATCTTGCTAACAAACAAATGCTAACAAACATAACCCCCGCCTCGGTGGAGGTAAAAATATTCTAGACCTAAATGATAAATATAGACATTAAATAAAATAATACTCAAAAGTGTCCTTTAAGAATATTTGAAGAATCTGACAAATGCTCCAAGGTGAAAGGAAAAAAACAATAAAACTGCCTTTTGCTGTCGGTCAAAGCCAAAAACGTCTCACCTGAACGGCAGGAAGCCGCCAATGGCCATGTGCACCACGGCGTGCTTGTACCAGGGCTGCGTGGGGATCTGGCGGGCAATGTTACGAGTGCGGCAGGGAGCCTGGAAGCAGCCAGCTCGGTTCTTTCCCACAATTCCACCGATGACCGTCAGCGGAAAGCCAACCAGCACCCAGGCTCCCAGCAAGAGCAGCACGGTGGTGGCTGGCAGCGCCTGGGTGGAGCCGCTCCACCAGTGAACGGAGTTCACGACGCTCCACGTCAGGAAGAGAGGAGCTGGAAGAGTGGCCGTTGATTGTTAAAAGATAAGGAGATGTAATAGTTTGAGAACTAAAAAAGATAAAGAACTTATTATGTGTTCAATTTGACCAGGAATATTTCATGTGCGATGAAAATATTCATGCAAAGAATGAATGCTGTAAATCATGAACTCTATAGAGAAGAGTGATCTTTTACAGAACACTAATGGCGGCTGCTTTGATCACCTATTGATAAACCCCTTCTGAAAATAATTATATCCATTGTGTTGGTCTAAACTATAGAAATACATCCATAAACATTTACCTATTTTCATCTCCACAAATGTTCAGAATTATAAAAAATACAGTTTAAGTTGAACCTCAGTTCCAGCTCAACATAAACAACATCATGAAGACAGTTCCAAATCTCCACAAGAAAAAAAAACATTTGAAATAAAAAATTTCTTTTATATTCTTCCAAGCATCTTTTCTTCAAATTGATGATGTCATTTAAGTCGCATAAATGGGAAAACTATAAATACCAAATCAATATAGTAGCAAACAGCAGCTAATCGGATTCCATAAACTGTGAGGATATTAATAAACATGGTTTTAATTAGCTGTGAATCTGGGTATAATGCATCCAGCCATTGAATAAAGATAGCCGGTCTCCTCGGGCAACGAGACATTAGTACACAGAATGGCGCCGGACGCCGGAGACATTCCACTGGACTCACCGGAGAAGAGCGACGACGTGAGGATGATGTTCCACACCCAGTGCTGCCCGTTGATCTGCGTGTAGAAGCTGCAGGACACGTAGCCTGACACGCAGCTGGTCAGAGCGTACAGGACGATCGCAGCAGAGTTGATGGCGCCGTGGCGGTGCATGCTGAACATCCCCAGCAGCGCCATGACGATGATTCCTACAAAAAAAAAAGAAAAAAAGAAAAACGAGGTTAGCATTAAGAGGGACGAGCCCCCGTATAACGATCGGGGTCGGTTCCCGGCACAAAGACGCTTCGCACTTTTAAGGGACGACTTTGTCATCCTGTGAGAAATGAAGGCCAACCTGTGGCGAGCGTGAGGAACTGCGCCCCGACCCCCAGCACGGCACACAGCAGGCTCTTGTAAGGGGGGAATCTGAAGACATCGGTGTGTATGATCTTCCAGCCGTTGTCTCCCTGGTCCAGGTCGTCGCAGCTGCCGTCCTCCTCCACGTTGTACCTGCAGAGGAAGGACAAAATGGCGTCGGCACAGAAAGCTCGAGAGGAACGTACAGTCAGAAATAAATGCTAAAGAGGATTCTGTGATGCTGATGGTTTCTCGCACAACACTGACCTGGCAAAATCGTTCTTGAGGACCCGCATGAGGATGATGATGACGAAGCCCAGCAGCAGCACCACCAGAACCAGCGAGTTAATGATGGACAGCCAGTGGATCTCCAACGTCTTGGGGAAGAACGAATGGTCCCGGAGGCGCTCGGCCCTCCGGGACTGAGGCAGGCTGGACTTGAACCAGTGCACGCTGTAGGTGTGGGTGACCGTCAGGCTGCCTCCACCCACCCCGACTCCGCCGACCGCCGCGCCGGCCCCCTCCTCCAGGGGGACGGGCTTGACTTCTTTTACGGTGACGTTGGCGAAAATGACGGCGTCGCCGTTGTACTCGACGTTGAAGTCGAGATGGGTCCATAAGCTCACCTGTAGAGGTAGAGAGAGAGAGAGAGAGAGAGAGAGTTCAACTAGAATAGGACAATCATTTGTCCATTTATCGTCCATCGAGCCCACGGACGCCGTTTACCTTGTGGCTGTGAGGCAGGAAGCCGTTCTCCTCAATGTAGCCCACAAAACCCCAGATTGGAATATCATCCAGGACGAATTCAAAGTAGAACAATTCCTCGATGGCCTCGCGAAGCTGGTCCACCTGACACACACACACACACACACACACACACAAATCCAGAATCACATTCTTTGATCTACAATGTTCTACAATGTTTGGGCCTGATTCCAGCCGGATTCAGTGAGACATTTGTTCCGACATTTGTTCCTACATTTGTTCCGACATTTGTTCCGACATTTATTCCGACATTTATTCCGACACTTGTTCCGACATTTGTTCCGACATCAGCCCTCCAGAGTGAAACCATCAGAGCCACGACGGCCGTTAGCGTACCGTGAGAAGTCTAAACGATAACCTAAAAGTTGTAGTTCCATCATCTCGAATATTTAAGCACGAGGAACAAGAAACAATCGAAGCTTTAATTTAATTTAATTTAAAGAGACGTTACGCCAGGATGATTATATAATACCTGCTTCTCTGAAAGAGTGAGATGGCAAAGAACTTTTTTCACCACTGGGACATTGAATGGGACGTGATACAACGACTCTGCCATGCGGTCACCATCCAACACCTCTCCCAGGTTCAGGGACTTGTGATGCACCTGAGGAAGACGAAGCATCAGTGAGGAATCGTTTTAGGAGCAAAGCCGTGAAGTAGCGCTAGATTTAAATAAACTAAAAACAACACGGTCACCCTCCTGATTTGTGCGATTGCGTGTGTGTGCGTGTGTGTGCGTGTGTGTGTTGTCTCTTCTGTTTGAATGAAAGGAGCCTATTAACACGCAGTTGAACAGAACGCAGGCTGACCTGGTCGGGCCTGCAAACAGGCAGCGTGTAGTAGTGATACGTCTCCTGGGGGTTGTGATAAGGCCCCACTTTGTTGACGTAGAGAGTCACATTGTCGCCCTCCTTGTAGCCCGCCGCCCAGCCAGAGAGCAGGAGCAGAATGGAGATGCAGGGCAGGTCCATCGGCCTCCGGCGGCCTCCTGCTCGGGGTCCAGTTCCACACGGCATGATCGCCTGTGGCAAAGACAGGAGGAGGAGCAGACGCCATTCAAGATGGACGCCCACGCCGTGAGACTTGAGAGACGGGCTCTCGTTTCAAAATGAGCTCGTATCAATGTGTTTTTTTATACACACAATACAAGATGTGGTTAAAAATGGAGAATTTGAATGGTTTCATCTGTTCAGAAGTACTAGTACTCAGAAGTACTGCTTTCCTGAGTAGCGTCACGGCTGCAGGTCTGATTTCAAACCCTTTTGGGCCATCAATCACGTCTTTCTCAAGCATTCGATTACGTATTTAACGTTGAATTTCAACAGCGAAGCGATCCGTCCTTGTAATGGCATCGAGTCAGAGAACGGCTCAGACAGACAGCAGCAGTGAAATGGCTGCATCAAAGCAAACCCAAGACACGCCCCCCCCCCCCCCCATTGGCCTTGGAAATAAATTCTGCTTCTATGATCAATCATTTGGAATTTGATAACCTCCTCCAACAACGCTTGTTCAAGGAGGTGATGTGTGCATCCTTGATCATTGATTGCCTGCCTTCCTGCTTGGTATCGATTGATCACCTCTTCACGTTCACCATTTTGACTATTATTACTGGACTTTGGGCTTGTCCCGTGAGGGGTCACAGCAGCAAATCAATGTTCTCCACTTCACCACCAGGACAAAAGGGGCTTTCTTTTAAAATGCATTGTTAATGTCATGACAATAATTATAGGGCAATAAAAAATAGTAGTAATAAAACTCATGACTCCATCCTTAGATCCAGATCAAAGTAATTTTGATTTTTAAGATCCGGATTGTGAACGGGATCTGGAATATTGGAGATTTTATTTGATTTTTTAACCCATAATAAACAAACTGCTGCTGGATTGTGTTTGTTCCAAGGCCTGGAAACTGTTTTCATGTTGTTTCTCCCCTTTTACAATGGCGCTGGCTGAAGTATGCTCTCTCTCTCTCTGCGTTGTTCTCTTTTTAGGCCCCGATTTGCAAAACAAACAAACAAATAATACAGAACGAGATAACGAAAAGCAGACTTGCCAGTATCGATATTTGTTAACGAAGTCTCAGCGCTGCAGATCCTCCGGATTCCTCCGGATCCGGGCCACGACCGTCTCCTCTCCGCTCCGACGCTAAATATCAACGCAGAACTCTGGAGCTAAACATGCTAGCAGGTTGTTCCTCGGGTTCGTAATCCAGGCACATGAAGAACTTTTTTTTTTTTTTACTCGAGACGGCGTGGAAGAGGACGACTGACTCCACGTCATCTCATATTTTAAAATAACGCATTAGATTGAGTTTTTCCGGAGTGGGCGGGGAAACACGCCGAGGACGTAAAACTGTTCCCCGCATTCGACCACGCCCCCTCCCACGAGCAGCGTGGGGTTGTTTTGTTTTATTTGTCTTCTTCAACGCGAGCGAAAAACCGAGATTTTCACGCCTTTTCCTGAGCTCTATTATTTTTCCGTGTAAACCGGATTTCCTGTAACCTCGACGAGCCAATGGAATCTCGTTTCAGTACTTCCTTGTAACAAATCAGACCTGTGCAATCAAACACGCACGCTCGATGCGAACGTTTCTTGCGCATTTGACGATCGCGCGCTCGACGGATTGATTATTGATGCCTGCCATTTGATTTCCCGCGAAATACACGCGACGTCTCGCTGCCGAGATTCCGGGACGAGAACACGAACAGCAGCGTTGCAGCCGGGCGGTGAGTTGTAAACAATGAAACGATCTAACGCGCTGCAATAAGAGTCATTATAAACGCTGTTATACGCAGGTGGAATGTGCGTTATTAATACTTTGTGATTATTTATGTTTCAGTCACCCCACCTCGCTACATTTAGCATTTTGCTGCAAAGTTAGCTTCCTTCCTGAACACATTTTAGCCTTGCATCCCCGTTTTCTTTTAAAAAAACCCTGTAATTTAATGTCTTATGACAAATCTTACCTTCCGTATTAAATGTTACTAATCGATCACAGATATTTACAGCAACGAGCCGATTGCCCCACATTTAAATCAGGTTTAAAATGTTGCGTTTTATGTTCCAGTTTTAGGGAGCACTGACCAGGGTCGATGTAAAAAACAACAATAATGCTATTAACACATTTCTTTTCCAGACGTTGGTGACATTAGTTTAAAATTGATCTCATCACAATGGGAATACACGGACTTGCAAAGCTGATCGCTGATCAAGCCCCCGCTGCCATCAAAGAGCAAGAAATCAAGAACTACTTCGGTAACTATTTCACGTCAAATAAGCATAATCTGCTTTATAATAGATAGTTAATTCTCTTTAATGTCTTTCTTCCAAGTCTCTGCTACTGAAAATGAAAAATAATTCGCTGACTGCTCTTTGGAACGTTTTTCCAGGCAGGAAGATTGCTATCGATGCCTCCATGTGCATGTACCAGTTCCTGATTGCTGTGCGACAGGACGGCAACGTCCTGCAGAGCGAGGACGGGGAGACGACCAGGTGGACGCATCCGGACACATTAAGATCTTAAACACGAAGCGGAATTGTTTTTTGACGCCCTGCTTTGCTCTTTTTGTTCAGCCATCTGATGGGAATGTTCTACAGGACAATCCGCATGCTTGAGCACGGCATCAAACCCGTGTATGTGTTTGACGGCAAGCCCCCACAGCTGAAGTCATCAGAGGTTCGCTTTGGCATTCTGCCGTTGCAGAAGTGTTCATTCGATTGGATTAAATGTGATTTAAAGTATTTGGAAATGTGTGTGTGGGGGGGGGGGAACTTAAAGGAAGGATTCAGGAGGGAAATGATTCACCCCTCCGGTCCACAAGCCCGAGTCCTGGAGCGACTGGCGCCCCAAAGGAATTTTAAGGAAGTCACGGAAGTGAATTGAAATGTGAAAAAATATGTTTCACAGACTTCAATGATGAGAAATTCATGGCAACAAACACACAAACGCTTTTCTCTTTTCTTTACCCACAGTTGGAGAAGAGGGGGGAGAGGAGGGCGGAGGCGGAGAAGCAGTTGGCTCAGGCCCAGGAAGCCGGTACAGTCGATGCTTCTCTCACGTCAGTTTGGGTTTATATATTATGGAATATATTCTTTTGTCTTTGCCGTAGGTGAACGAGAGAATATCGAAAAGTTCAGCAAGCGTCTGGTGAAAGTCACCAAGCAGCACAATGACGAGTGCAAGAAGCTGCTGGCCCTGATGGGAGTCCCTTACATCGAGGTTAGAGGTCAGAGAGATGCTTCTGTGACGGGAGCGGCGGGATGAAGCTGTGGCTTTTACGCTGCAGGCTCCGTGTGAGGCCGAGGCCAGCTGTGCTGCATTGGTCAAAGCGGGGAAGGTCTTTGCCACGGCGACGGAGGATATGGACGGACTGACCTTCGGGACAAACGTCCTCCTCCGACATCTCACCGCCAGCGAAGCAAAGTAACGTTGGACCTGCGTCCCGTTGTTGCACCGTTTATTGTATCATGTATCGTCCTTTCTTACTCACGAACGGAGAGTCGGGGGCGGAGTTTATAATTCATCGGGGATTTATTTATTTGTAGGAAACTTCCCATTCAAGAGTTTCACTTCAGTCGAATTCTGCAGGACATCAGCCTGACCAACGAGCAGGTACTTCCCTTCGTCTTCATCTCTTGTGACGGTCTTCATTTAGTCTTTCTCTCGTTGATTAGATATCCCGCTTACCGAATGGCGTCTTTAAAATCCTCCCCTCGTGACTTTACCTCGGTGCGTCACAAACACAGTCCGGGGGGGGCGGTTCAGAGCACCACTGATCCTTCTCTTTCCCTTTCAGTTCATAGACTTGTGTATTCTGCTGGGCTGCGACTACTGTGGCACCATTAAGGGGATCGGACCAAAGAGAGCCATCGACCTGATCAAGCAGCACGGCTCCATCGAGGAGATCCTCGACAACATCGACCTGAACGTGAGTCGCTGTCTGCTGCCTTCCAGTTTAACCTCGGGGGGGGTTAAATTCTTTGTGCACCTCTTGCTCTTCTTCTTGCAGAAGCACGCTGCTCCAGAGGACTGGCTCTACAAAGAGGCCCGGGATTTGTTTTTGAAGCCAGAGGTGATCGATTGTTCCACGGTGGAGCTGAAATGGAGCGAGCCGGATGAGGAGGGACTGATCCGGTTCATGTGCGAAGAGAAACAGTTCAGGTGAGAGCAGCGAGGAAGCAGCCAGTCACACCGATTTAGAATGAGGGGCTTTAAGGCACTGGAACGCACCAACCTGTTTCACGGTATTGATTGATTGATTGATTGAGTCTCTGTGTGCAGCGAGGACAGGATGCGTAACGGCTGTAAGAAGATAGCAAAGAGCCGGCAGGGCAGCACGCAGGGACGACTGGACTCGTTCTTCACCGTCACTGGATCGCTGTCCTCCAAACGGAAGGTCGAGTCAGGAAAACCTTTTCTATTGCAGCTCACGTAGGAGCAAACAGTTCATGTTTCTGTTTTACGTGTTTGTTTTCCCTTTTTAAATGCCAAACTTAGGAGTTCTATTTATTTTTATTTTATTTTTGCCTGCGTAGGAAACCGAGACGAAAGGATCAGCAAAGAAGAAGCAGAAGACGGGGGCCACGCCAGGCAAATTTAGGAAGGGAAAATAGTCCGAACGCGATGCAGCTCTCTTTTTTTGAAACTTGTTCTCCGTTATTGAATAAATGTAATGAGGTCTTTGTCGAAGCCTTTTTATTTCTCATTTGTGGTCAGCAGGATGTTGAAAGCCTTCGCCGCGGCTTTTTTCCACTTGGTATTTTGGAAACGTTTAGTTTTATATTGGGTGGTACATACGGATCATTTCCTGATATACACATGCATCTCAAATATGTTTTTTTTAATATCATGGAACAGTTACATTTTTTTCTGTGATTTAATTCAAGCGGTGAAAATGTCCTATATTTATAGGTTTACTACACAAACTTTAATTCTGATCATTCTGACTAACCAGCTCATCAAAACATCTGGTATCTCAAAATACAAGAATATGTCATAAGATTAGTAAAAAAAAAAAGGAACTCCAGAACAATATATGTAAACCATGCTGGTTCTGCATGGAAGCAACCAGCCTGTTGTGGGTTCTGGTGTTTCTCATCTTCCTCTTGACAGTAGCCCACAGGTTCTCTGTTGGGTACAGGTCAGGTGACTTGGTGGGGTCGATCGAAGAAAAAAGATTTGCAACCAAAAATAATGATGTTGATAGATAATAATAATGGTCTTGTTTGCAAATATTTTTTTTATTTGCGAATCCTTTACTTGCGTTGACTTGCAGTCGTGATCTCCTGGTGTCTTCCCTTCCTTGTCGCGTGTGCTGAAACCGACCGAGAGAGTCGCAGCATTTATACTGCCTAAACTGTGATTAAATCAAACTTGGGATGAAGTATTCTAATATGTCGAGACTTGTTTCGAGTCGTTTCTCTGCAAGCAGCGGCAGTGGCTGACATTACTGTAAAGACTGAGTATATATATATATCCTTGAGAGTGGTTCCTCCACGCCCACGCACGGTGCACAGTGCCCCACGTTCAGTCGCTGAAGATCCGGTTTCTGTGTCGGTTGCTGACCGGAGTGGGAAATGCTGCTGACAAAGAACCTGACCAGCATCATTAGACACTCGGGCTATTTCATCACAACGAGGTTGCCGTGGTAACCGTGAGTGGAAACTAATTTCTCCTTCAGGCTTTGTTGCTATGCATCCGACTTTAGTGAATACCATTCTTCAGTATTTCTTTCTTCTCTGTCATGAATCATTTCTCTGATTTATTGTAGCTGACATTTGTTTTTGTAAATTAGGATACTTTTTGGGGTAAATATTCTTAAACACTTGAGCAGCAAAGTCAGCACATGAATAGTGCTGTGTGGATCACACTAAAATGTGCTGACACAGAATCACATTAGCGTGTAAATGAATCAAATAATTTCGTCTTGGCTCGCGTGATCCACATTTAGATCTTTGAAACCCAAGGAGGTTAAACTGTTGTGATATCTGACTTCCTGTATTTCTGCAGATTTTAGTCATTGGGGTCAAGTCCCGTCGTGTAACTTTCCAGCCACACAAGGGAAGTCTGTTGCCTCACTGCGCTTTCAAATCGGAGCGCTTCATCTTTCTCGTTTTCTAAATGTGGGCTCGTTTGGTGAGGACACGTCTCACTTTTCATGCTGTTCTCCATGTTCTGTGCCGACATTTATTTCGTTTGACTTGTACTTTATCAGTCCAGATCGGTCTCAATATTTTTTGTTGAATTGATTTTGTGTTTAAAATAGATCAGCAGATGTTACTAACTCTAAGAAAGTGCTCTCTGCTTTTAAACTTCGTGTTTTTATTGTGAATATAACACTTTTTTTCCAGTTTCTGTCTGAAACATGGTGGCCTATTTACTGAGTGTCCTGTTTGTTTCAGGTGAGCTTTATGTTCAGTCTCTAGAATAATTCACATTTATCTCTTTTGATCTGGAAAGAAAACAGAGAAAGAAAATCGAGAATGTTAGTCAGACAGGGAAATAACGGCTCACATGCAACGTACTGCTGTTCTGTGTCATCAGGTTTCTCTTTGTGGACATGATTTTTATTTTTATTTGCATTTTTCTTGATTAGAGGTTTTGCTTTTTGCAGGTGTTTGGGCCGATTGTTCCAGCTCAAAACTGTTCATTAAATCACCGGAGAGGATGGTCGCCCTGAGCGGATCCTGCGTGCAGATTCCCTGCAGCTATGAAGTTCGATCAGAATTCAAGCCCGACAGCCGAGGAATATTTTTTGGAGTGTGGATTAAAAGCGACCCAAGATTTGGAACATTTCCCAACAATGTCATTTTCAACAGCAGCAAAGCAAACAACACATATCCGATGAGCATTATTGGGAACCTGAACGAGAAAAACTGCACTACTTTATTTTCCAATTTAAGCAGAAGCTATTCCGACACGTACTTCTTCAGAATTGAGAACAAACAATTCTCGGCGACCGCATCCTGCAATGAACTTAAAATAGAAGTTCAAGGTAAGAAACGTCTTTTTATTAGTCTTTCTTTAAGACTAATATGAAGTTTTAAGCTTTGGCCTTAAGAACAGACTTCATAGTATTTCCCTTTATTGTGAAACTAAATATTTCTTGTAAACGATCACATGCTGTGCAGGATGATCAAGAGTTATGGCCACATGTTCTGGAAACCAGCCAGCATACAGTATATATATTTTTGCATTGTTCCTTCTGTCACTCCGTGGCATGGACAAAACGTAAAGTCTTTAAATAGCAACACGAGTTCTACTCCCTTTGTTGCCGTCTATCCATCAGACATTTGTAATGTCATAATTCAGAAAGTCTGTAAATGCAATCGTTATTTATATATTATATTGTCCCCAAAGTTCACCCCGAACTCCTTAAATAGGAGGTCCTAAATGATACGCTCCAAATTGAAGGGGGTGGATTAATTCACATTTAACAGAGATTTACATTTTCAATAAGGTTAATTTACTCAATGCATTTTAACAATAACAATCAACCTTAAAAAGGAGACCATATATGGAGTTACCCCCCCAAAGCTGTAACTTTAATACCACTACCCCATACACCCCCCAGTTTAACCTCCCCTCCACATGAGGCCACTTGGAACAGTCCAATTAGGCTGATGCTGCACACCTGGCCTGCATTCACATGGGCACGCCTCCATGTCAGTGGCCCCGCCCATCACCTCAAAGAGCAAACCAATAACGTCCATGTGACAAAGCAACTGGATAAGGGTCCAATCATTAGCAGCTAACACAAAGACTAATTGGGAAATCAATATAAGGTTTTAGGGCGGCTCGGTGGCGCAGGGGTAAGCACTGTTGCCTCACAGCGAGATGGTCGCAGGTTCGTCTCCGGCTTGTGGCCATTCTGTGAGGAGTTTGCATGTTCTCCCTGTGTATGCGTGGGTTCTCTCTGGGTTCTCCGGCTTCCTCCCACCACCAAAGACATGCAGCCTAGGCTGATTGGTGACACTAAATTGCCCGTAGGTGTGAGTGTGTGTGTGGCTGGTTGTCTGTCTCTGTGTTGCCCTGCGATGAACTGGCGGCTTGTCCAGGGTGTCCCCTGCCTCTCGCCCATTGACTGCTGGGATTGGCTCCAGCTTGGCCCGTGACCCGATAACGGAATAAGCGGTTAGAAAATGGAAAAAAAAAAAAATGGAATATAAGGTTTTAATTAAAGCGATCAATATCCGGGTGAATTAAAATGGATGTATTAAATATTTAGGAAAATATACTAAAATAATGAAGGTACAAATGGGGGGGGGGGCATACACCTGCTCAGTGAGGGAGGAGGGACAACTCCCTCACTGATTGATACTTCAAAAAGAAATTCCCCTTCCTGGAAACACAAAGGAACACGTTGATGCCTGTGTTTCGTCCACCATCTCTGGAAGATGGACGGCACCATGGGGGGGGGGGGGGGGGAACAGACTCAAATGGAATGTTTGGATTGTCTTAAAATAATCCCTGGGGGGGCCATATTTGGCGTGTCATCGCATCATGGCTCTGAATAATGGAAGGATCATCAAGCGTGAATTTAAATCTGAAGAAAAGCAATAAATGGAGGAAAAACAAAATTAAAATGTGTCTCAATTGTTAAAGAACACAAGTATAAGTGTGGACCTGACTCCTCTGCGTCTTTCCTGCCCTGCCTGAATTTCATCCTCGGAGCTCTCCGAATCATCTTCCTCTGCCTCAAGCTCGTCATCGTGATCTTCTTCATCAGACAACTCAATATCTGAGTTTGCATAAGCAGGTCGAAGTAAAAGTCTCTCTGCTTCTGAGAAAGACTTCCTTTCTTGTCATTTGAATAAAAAAAACCAGCCAAAATTGAGGAAAAACTACAAATGTCCACTACGGAGGACAGCTTTAAAAAATACAGTTAAAATAATTCAGACAGTGTTTTAAAGTGTTCAGACTTGCACTGGAGAAAGAGAGGCACCAAAGCCCCCCCCCCCCCCTTCACATTTAGTATCATTGAAAAGCCCTAAATGTCCTCTGTAGATGAGTATGCGGTAGATGGGACATATTCAGGTGTACAAATGTCCTCTACAGAGGACACATTTGACCTGCTGGTAATATACATATAATGTATGTTATCTTTGAACCCACAGATTCTCCTCCTACGCCTCGCATCGAGATCCCCAGGAATGATCTGAAGGAGGGGGAGTCTCTCAACGTCACCTGTTCCGCCTCGACCCCCTGTCCTCGATTTCCTCCTGAGATTTCCCTGAATCTCGACGGAGATTCTGACCACAAAGCGGAGGAAATCGCCAACGGAGACGTCACAGCGAAAATCCAGAAGATCCTCCTTTCAGACCGACACGACGGCCTCAACGTCACCTGTTCTGCCGCCTATCCTGTGGATGGAGGGGGAAACAGAACAGCGGAGGAGAGGAAGACGCTCCGTGTTTTATGTAAGATCCCGGCGACACACGATGGTTTACTTGGCGTCAGCTGTTTTTTGATTTTTTTGGGGGGGGGGGGGGAGATCAATCCCATATTTCCCCAGATGCTCCCAAGGACACCTCAGTGTCATCAGCAGCAGCAGGCGGCTGGGTGAACCTGACCTGCTCCAGCAGGGGGAATCCTCCCATCAGCCACTTCACCTGGTTCAGGACCGGCGAGGACGGACCCGTAAACGTAGCCAAAGGGCCCGTCTACGGCTCCAACGCCACAGGAGGAGGAGTTTACTACTGCCTGGCCAGCAATGATCTGGGAGAACAAAGATCTCCAGAGATCAGTCTGAACGATGAAGGTGCACGCGTAGCCATCGACGGAAGCTTCATCAGTCTCTGACGGCGTCCTCGTCTCTGAAGCTGAGCTCCATTCTGACTCTGGTATTTGTGTTTCTGTGGCAGCAGGGACGATCATCACTTCAACATTGCAGGCGACGCTCGGAGCGACCGCCGGGATCATTATATTCATCTGTGTGGTTGTCGCAGTGTGGTTAGTACTTCAAATTCTACTCACATTTATCTGACAAAATACACACTTCTGTGCACGCGTTCTTCTTACTGTAATCGGTTCAGATTTGCTTTATTGTTGCCGCTTTATTTTCTTACACGAGAATTATTTTGCTTTTTGCGGAGAATTCCAAATCAAAAATGTAAATCATGCCGCAGAAGACAGACATGTCCTTTTATCCTGGGTTTAAACCTGTAAAAAAACAAAACAAAACACCACAACGGTCCTTAAAATGCAAGAACCGAAGTACATTCAGCCCAATTCAGTCTGTACCATTTCAAACAGGTTTGCTTCAAAAACCTCCAAGACGTGATTGACTTTAAGACAATTGACTTTTTTTTGCATTATTATTGTACATCTTTGTTGTATTTCTGTCTGAGTGATAACCTTTCTTAAACTGTATCAAAGCCATTCATAAGTTACACATTGAAACATGTTAAAGGCTTTAGATTATTAATGTTACAAAAACTAATAAGATGGCTGCCGTCTTGTGTTTTCCAGGTGTTTTAAACTAAACCATCCAACAGTGCAACAAACACAGGTGGGAAAACATGAACAAAATCATGTGTTGTGAACGTTTCTGAATATTAATTTGGAGAAACACAAAGAAATATAACGCAGCCTCATGTTAGCGTTTAACAATCTAATGGCGTCATTCAGTTAATTTTTCAACCTTTTCTGCTGCCGTCTCCGATAAAGCAGATCTTTGCAGTGATTATTATTAATGTTTGTTGAAGCTGAGTTTCTGTCCTTATTTTTTCTTTTTTTTTTTACAGAGCCTGACTCCTGAAGGGCCGGATGATAAAAAACCAGGAAGAGCAAAAGAAAAAGAAGACGTCCGTTACGGCGTGATCGACTTCTCCAAGAGGAGGCCTGAAACGTCCTCGTCCTCAGTGCTGGACAGCGGACAGCAACAGGAAGTCCTGTACACACAAATCAAAATGTCCCAGACAGCGAACAGCTCCCCACAGTCTGCTGGCAGTCCAGACGCCATCTACGCTCAGGTGAAGACTAAATGAATGTATGCGTTTAGAAAAGACATTCCGTCGCTACCTGCCAGGTCTTTGCATTTTATTTTGAAATTTGCAATAAATGATGTATTTTTGGTTTGCTTTTTGTCCCCAGTTGGTGCTAATAGTTGTCAAAAGTTTTTTTATTTCTGTAAAACTTTAAAAGTGCTGGGTACAAATTCCGTGCATACGTAAATACACTTCCTGACTAAAAGCCGCCTGTATTGATCTCAGCAAACAGGCACAAGCCTCCTATTGGTTAATTACTGCGAGTATCTTTCAGCTGCAACAAGCTGTTTAATCCCGTCTGAGTAACTTCCCAAAATGATTTCTACATTTGGCGTTTTTAAGCATTTTATTTAACTACTACTGTGTCAAGCCGGTACATTAATATATATATATATATATATATAATAGTTAATATCTCACAATATCAAATGAATGAATCCAAAAATGAACGAGGTTTTTCTGTCTTTATTCATTGCACTATTAAAAACCTTGGCATACAGAGTAATCTGCGTTGCATTTGTTGGTCCAACATTTCACTTATCGTGTGTAAACATCACCTGAAATTATATAAAGCTCAATCATAAATTCCAACAAAGTGACCATCGAGTCGGTGCATAGTAATCCCCTAGAAATCAGAGTGGTGAATGCCCTTCTGGAATATATCTCAGTCCGTGAAACTAAAATAAAAAGGCATTCCACAAGGCAGTGATTCAAAAAAACTGGAAATAAAATTCACTTTAAAACATTTCACGAGTAAAACTACTCAAAACGTTATATTTTCTTTGGGCTTGGCTTGTAAACGTTAGCGAGAGGCACTCCTGTTAAATGTCTTAATTTGCGTGTGAACCGAGGTCGTCGCATTCGATCCTCGACACGCCACGATCTTAAAACGATAAAATCTAACCCGTCACGACGATAGTCAAATTTCCCTCCTGAGAAACAACGAAGTAAAACCCCGGTACGAAGCGTTCCAGCATTTCTGTGAAATCGGGTTGCATATTATTAACCTCTCCTCTTCTTAAAATGAAAGGCCAAGGAATTAAAAAGTTGGTCCGGCTAACATTTGTAAAGGTATTGTGTAATCAATTCTCAAAATTTAACAGTGAAGAGATAATTAAATATTAGCGATACAGGAAATTAACTAACTTGTAAAAACAGAGACGTGAACGCCGAACGCCCGTTGGCCAGGAATCTCAGCGTTTACGCTCGCGTGATCTAGAGAATGTTCGCAGTCCCCTCACGCTGGAGTCCCGAGTAATGGCCGACGACGTCACGCTCTCTGTCGCTACGGTTTCACACGTGCACTCTGTCCTCCAGCGCCTTCAGCTCGGCCCCCACCTCATCTGGAAGGTCAGCCCCGACTTGCTGAGTGAAGTAGGCTCTCAACTCCCGCGTCTCCTTCTGCCAGAACGGCGTGGGAACGTCGAATAGGGCGCCCATATCCACTCCGCTCAGCCCCTGAGTGTCGATGGCGCCATCTTGTGGCAGCCAGCCAATCGTGCTCTTCTTGCCCGCTTCGTCTTCCCTTTCCCGGCTGCAGCGCTTGAAGATCCACTCCAGCACTCGGGCGTTTTCGCCGAACCCGGGCCAGAGGAAGGCGCCGCTGTCGGGATCCTTCCTGAACCAGTTGACGTGGAAGATCTTGGGCAGTTGGGTGGGGGCCTTTCGGTTCTCCATGCTCAGCCAGTGGGCGAGGTAGTCGCCGAAGTTGTACCCGAAGAAGGGCCGCATGGCAAAGGGGTCGTGCATAATCACCTTGCCTGATGGGAAATAAACGAAGCGTCCCATTGGTGCCAAACAGGCGGGAGCAGGAATAACCCAACGGACGCGTCTTCCTCAGGGTCGTACCTTTATGCTCGGCGGCCGCCGTGGCCTCAGACCTCATGGCGGCACCGACAAAGACGCCGTGTTTCCAGCTGAACGACTCGTAGACCAGAGGCACTCCTGACAAGACCAACAGGTTTTTTTATGTTTAATACACAGCATGGATTAAGGGTTGGGCTTGGACCAGGGCCCAAGTCTGATCCAGTTTGGAGTTCCTGGCGCGGACGCCGATCTTTGACGACTCCCGGAACCTGAAACGCTCTCGACTGATCGCCGTCGACCGATTGCGTGAAGACGTCCATCTTGTTGCAAACGAGATGGACGAACGGCACACGACGGGAATCGAACCCGAGGCGACTATGCTACCCGCTGCGCCACCCTGTGTTTAATCCGTCTGCTGTATTTCTTTACAGAGTAGCTGCTATAGACCCGCTTCATGCACAACGTTTCAACAGATGCTGATGCAATAAAGTTGCATCTTTAACTTCCTTCCCTGCTCTCCGGCGTAGAGGCAGAGTTGACTTTAGTTCCCTCGCAGTTCCCCGAACTCGCAGCTTAGCTAACAGCACGACATTAGAAAGCACCAACAACATCCGCGACCATTTAGAGAAAGTCTCAGACGAACCTTCTGGACGCCTGCCGCCGAAAATGATGGCATCGATGGGCACGCCCTCCTCACTCTCCCACTGAGGGTCTATGATTGGACACTGACCGGCTGGAGCACAGAAGCGGGAATTGGGATGGGCACATGGAGTGGAGCTTCCTGTTGACAGAGAGGAAACCTTTATTCTGGAATAACTGACCTAAGTAGGACCTGAAGTCTTCGTAAAGGCCTGCTGGGGGGCGGAGGGGGGGTTTACCTTGCTTCCAAGCTTTGCCGTGCCAGTCTGTGAGCGTGACCCCGGCTGCTGGGGGGTCGAGGCCCTCCCACCACACACCTCCCTCGCTGGTTTCACCAACGTTAGTGAACACGGTGTTTCTGGCGATCGTGGCGATGGCGTACGGGTTGGTTCTGTCCGAGGTGCCGGGCGCCACGCCGAAGAATCCGTTCTCCGGGTTGATGGCTCTCAGTTTACCTGCAGAGTCAGACGGGATCACGCCATGTGTGGGCGGGTGCCACCCTCCTCCTCCTCCTCCTCCTCCTCACCTTGGCTGTCGAACTTCATCCACGCGATGTCGTCTCCCACACACTCCACCTTCCAGCCCGGCAGCGCCGGCTTCATCATGGCCAAGTTGGTTTTACCGCAGGCGCTGGGGAAGGCCGCCGCCACGTAACGCTTCACCCCCTGGGGGTTGGTGACGCCCAGGATCTGAGGAAGGGTCGGTGCACGAAAGCAACGCTCACACATTACGTCCTCGCACTTTGGAGAGAACAGCAGCTTGAAATGACCCACTTGATTTATATATGATATGAATAAATCAGGCCTTCCCGAGTCCCCGGCGACGCTCCACTCACCAGCATGTGCTCGGCCAGCCAGCCCTCGTCCTTGGCGATTCGGGAGGCAATGCGGAGGGCGAAGCATTTCTTCCCCAGAAGAGAGTTTCCCCCGTAGCCGCTACCGAAGGACATGATGCGCCGCTCATCCGGCAGGTGAGAAATCAGCACCTTGTCTGGGTTACAGGGCCACGAGTTGACCAGAGGGCCTGCGGAGCGGAACAGAAGGAGTACGGATCGTACGAAGCAGAGCGACAGCCAGCCGGGGGGGGGGGGGCTTCCAGAGGTCCTACCACTGAGCGGTAAAGGTCGTCCCACAGAGTGCTGGCAGCGGACAAAGTCCACCCCCTCAGCCAGCTTATTGAGGACAGGCGTCCCCGCGCGGGTCATGATCCCCATACTGGCCACCACGTACGGCGAGTCGGTCACCTGGAAGGAAAACGAAACGTTTAACCTTCTAGATCGTCAATCTAAAGAAGCGACGCAGCGGCAGGGTTAGTTACTTTACTGCGTTCTAGTTACTTTACCGCGTTCTAGTTACTTTACCGTGTTCTAGTTACTCTACCGCGTTCTAGTTACTCTACTGCGTTCTAGTTACTCTACCGCGTTCTAGTTACTTTACCGCATTCTAGTTACTTTACCGCATTCTAGTTACTTTACCGCATTCTAGTTACTTTACCGCGTTCAAATTACTTTACCGCGTTCAAATTACTTTACCGCATTCAAATTACTTTACCGCGTTCAAATTACTTTACCGCATTCTAGTTACTTTACCGCGTTCTAGTTACTTTACCGCGTTCTAGTTACTTTACCGCGTTCTAGTTACTTTACCGCGTTCTAGTTACTTTACCGCGTTCTAGTTACTTTACCGCGTTCTAGTTACTTTACCGCATTCTAGTTACTTTACTGCGTTCTAGTTACTTTACCGCGTTCTAGTTACTTTACCGTGTTCTAGTTACTTTACCGTGTTCTCGTTACTTTACCGCATTCTAGTTACTTTACTGCGGTCTAGTTACTTTACTGCGTTCTAGTTACTTTACCGCATTCTAGTTACTTTACCGTGTTCTCGTTACTTTACCGCATTCTAGTTACTTTACTGCGGTCTAGTTACTTTACTGCGTTCTAGTTACTTTACCGCATTCTAGTTACTTTACCGTGTTCTCGTTACTTTACCGCATTCTAGTTACTTTACTGCGTTCTAGTTACTTTACCGCGTTCTAGTTACTTTACCGTGTTCTAGTTACTTTACCGCGTTCTAGTTACTTTACCGCGTTCCGAGTATCGCGTGTGGGGGGGGGGACGACGGTCGGGTACCTGCACGCCGTACTTGGACAGACTGGAGCCTACGGGTCCCATACTGAACGGGATGACGTACATCGTCCGACCTGAAGAGGGCGAAGGAGCAGAAAAGTCACGTTAATGGAGTTCATCGCTTCCTTTACATAAGAGAACGTTTAATGCCGGCGATAGAACATCACAACGCAAACACTCCCGTCGTGATCTCTCACGTTCCGTCAGTCGGTGGGAAATGATTCTTTACATCACGTCCACGTTTCCGTCTACCTGCCATGCATCCGGGGAAACGCTCCCGCCTGGCTCTCTGCCAGTCCGACTCGTCCATCCAGCTGCCCAGCTGACTCTTCGCCCCCCCGGCGGGGACGGGGACGGTGTCCCTCTGGTTCCTGGTCACTATGACGGTCTTGCTCTCCACCCGAGCCACGTCTTTGGGGTCTGTGCGCGCCAACCAGCTGGAGAAACGGCAGGAATCAGAGCACGAAGATCTTAACGACGAGCACGAGGGACAGAGCGCTCACCAGTTCTCGTATTTGGGGAGCCTCTTGACCGTCCCTTCCCTCTCCAGACCTGCCAGGATGGCGGCCGTCTCCCGCGGCGTTCCGGTCACCACGTGCACATTGCTCGGCCTGCACTCATCCACCGCTCCCTTCACGAAATCAGCCACCGCCGGAGGAAGTGAGGGGACGGAGGCCAGGGACCGAGCCCCGGCACTCGCACCGCCATGCCTGGAAGAGAACAAACATTCATTTAATCATTACGATTCCCTTCATTTGCCACCAGATGAACAAACTACACCGACCGTCCACTTCTGAAATGATTTTCCATCAAATAACCGTCTTCACATGCAAACAAACGTCGAAGGCCTCCTGTGAGACACTGGACACGCCCCTTGAAGCGATATACGGTGAACCCGAAGAACCAGTCCTGCTCTGATTGGCTGAGGCGGAAGCAGCTGGCTTTGGTGGAGACGCATTCGACTTCATTCCACTTGTGACGCTTCATCAGTCTCACCTTTTGAGAGTGCTCCGTCCGCTTAGCTCACTCTTAACACTCGTGAACATAAATGGAGGTTAAACCCACAGAGTCTCACTTTTTATGCCAACGGACACCGACGGGCGTTGCAGCGGTAACGAGAGATTAAAATGGCACATTTGATAACAACACTCACTACGCCACACGAAAGCATGCAGGGAGTGAACCTCTTGTTTGGTAGCAATGCTAACCTCGCAAACTCAAGCTACTTAGAGGGCGGCAGCTACGCTAGCCCGGGAGTCTGACGCTCCTCCCGTCTGTCACAGGCAAAACGAACATCGTATCCGGGGCCTCATTTGTATGTTGCTTTGGATAAAAGAGTCTAATGAACGACTATTGTAAATGTGGATAACATCTTTATATAAATACTGCATCATCAAACCAAAAGGCCAAATAAATTACGTTTAAAAAAAATGTATAATAATCACTTCAAGTGCTTTAAGAGAAACTTGCACCATATAGGGATCCACATTCTGTGGGAATACACATTAAACACTCTGAGAAACACCGAATAGCTCTGGGTCCAAACTCTCAGCCGTTTAACCATTGATGTGGGGGTAATCAATCATTTGTGCTGTTCTCCCTCCATAGATATCCGCACGCTAAAACATTTACAAGTCATCGGAATCCTCTAGAGTCGACACCACATACTCAGAGAAACAACGCGCAGCTCCTCCCCCCTCAATGAGATTTACACCAGCCACATTTTCACCTGGATCCTCATTAAAAAGGTTCTAAATTGTATAATAATAAAATAACGAAGTAAAAGTGAATTGGAGTTTGTGTTTTTAACCGATTGTTGAACCCGTAGACGGGATTTGCAATGTTAAAATTTATATCGTTCTGGATCCGATCCAGATGTAGTTCGGTGATAAAATGGAGGCCCCCACCCTACACGACTGTCAGATTCCATAAACATCGATCAATAATCAACCGAGATATTGAGGAAAAGATCTTGAAGCTCCACCGACTGTAATGTGAATGAAAATTTCAAACTGATCCAGAATCTCTTCTGGATCATCACCAAAATGTTGTCATCTGTTCCTGGAAACATTCCTTTTCATTTCCATTTCCTGAAAATGTCATCAAGAACTTTTTGAGTTGCCTCGGCAACAGACGGACGGACAGACAAACGCCTCCGCGTCGGCGGCGGTAATAATGGGGACAAAGTAAGACACTGGAATCTGAGCAGGAGTGATTCACAGCAGCCTTTGTCACAAAGACAACGTCAGCGTTACGTAAACGGAAGCAGCAACGTTATTTAAACCAGTTTAAACGCTACGACTAAGAACAGGTTTGGTTTTCAGACCAGGGTTCGTGCTTGAGGACAAACGTCGGGGGCCCACCGAAGTTACTCCGTCTCGTTTTAGCAAAAAAAACAACAAATAAAGCGCGTATCTGTGATCATTAAATGAGCTCTACTGTGCCGCACAAAGCGCAGTAACCACGGAGACCGTTTCTGAGTATTATTCCCGATTAGCGTTAAGAATTGAGACTCCTGGTTCGGGAACACAAAGAGAAAGACAAAGACAAATATGACTGGACGAGCATCGTCTTCCAATCGGGAACTGAACGTTACACAGATTAAGAGAGGCGACGGAGAGGAATTGATCTGGTATCAGTTCCCTATTCCATATCTATTCCCCGTTCCTGCTAACACACCTTCAAGTGGGCAAACCAATCGTTGCAATCCAAAGTCAAACACGCCCACGCGCCTCCTCCAATACCCTCATCGGGGTCATGTGTACACTACAAAGTAGGCCATGGATCACGTGGTGCCTTACTGGTCTTACTGGTCTCACTGGACAACGGCGAGGAAAGAAGTATGGAAAACACAATCAAATAGAGGAATACAAATACAAATACAATTAGTACCACGAGCCACGGGGCAAGTCGTTCACACGCTCCTCTGATTAAAAACAAGTTAAACGCTCAAGTAGAACGCTCAGTGACTCCAGAGCAGACGAAGACTCAAACAAGTCTTCAGTGACCCCAGAGCAGACGAAGACTCAAACAAGTCTTCAGTGACTCCAGAGGAGACGAAGACTCAAACAAGTCTTCAGTGACTCCAGAGCAGACGAAGACTCAAACAAGTCTTCAGTGACTCCAGAGCAGACGAAGACTCAAACAAGTCTTCAGTGACTCCAGAGCAGACGAAGACTCAAACAAGTCTTCAGTGACTCCAGAGCAGACAAAGACTCAAACAAGTCTTCAGTGACCCCAGAGCAGACGAAGACTCGAACAAGTCTTCAGTGACTCCAGAGCAGACGAAGACTCAAACAAGTCTTCAGTGACTCCAGAGCAGACGAAGACTCAAACAAGTCTTCAGTGACTCCAGAGCAGACGAAGACTCAAACAAGTCTTCAGTGACTCCAGAGCAGACGAAGACTCGAACAAGTCTTCAGTGATTCCAGAGCAGACAAAGACTCAAACAAGTCTTCAGTGACTCCAGAGCAGACGAAGACTCAAACAAGTCTTCAGTGATTCCAGAGCAGACAAAGACTCAAACAAGTCTTCAGTGACTCCAGAGGAGACAGACTCGAACAAGTCTTCAGTGACTCCAGAGGAGACAAAGACTCAAACAAGTCTTCAGTGACTCCAGAGCAGACAAAGACTCAAACAAGTCTTCAGTGACTCCAGAGCAGACGAAGACTCAAACAAGTATTCAGTGATTCCAGAGCAGACGAAGACTCAAACAAGTATTCAGTGACTCCAGAGCAGACGAAGACTCAAACAAGTATTCAGTGACTCCAGAGAAGACGAAGACTCAAACAAGTCTTCAGTGACTCCAGAGCAGACAAAGACTCAAACAAGTCTTCAGTGACTCCAGAGCAGACGAAGACTCAAACAAGTCTTCAGTGACTCCAGAGCAGACGAAGACTCAAACAAGTCTTCAGTGACCCCAGAGCAGACAAAGACTCAAACAAGTCTCCAGTGACTCCAGAGGAGACGAAGACTCAAACAAGTCTTCAGTGACTCCAGAGGAGACAAAGACTCAAACAGGTCTTCAGTCTTTCTGCCTCTCAACAAGCGATTCTTTCATTTTTCACATATGAAGGTTCATTTTAAATACGAAATCACCAAAATGTTTCCTGTGGACGATAAAAAGAAATTGAAGCACACCAAGTCAGCTGGAATAAATCTCATGTTTACTTATGAAGGCTGAGTGACAGCAAACTGGCAAAACGCCACTACGCCTCCCCCACAAGTCAATACAAATGTTCCAAAGAGATCCATATCATATACGGTACATATAGGTATATCTATGCATTTATACACACATATAAATACATCTGTACATACACACAATATAAGGTGTTGCTAGGTATAAGAACAGGCTAAAGGAAGACATTTATCAGCCTCGTCCTCGTCCTCGTCCTCAGCTTACACATTTGAACTAATGAAACTTAAGTCACTTCACAAATATACTCACTTTCTCACGACTCGGAGCAGAAGGCCCGCCATCTTGGGTGTGATATACTCAGACTATATTAAATAAAACGAAAGTTTAAAACGCCACATGAAGCTAACTAGCCGAGGAGCGCTTGGTTTGTTCTGGCTCGTGTCTCCTCTGAGCGGACCTTGCACTTTGCCCATCGCGTACATTCACGCACTTTGATGTCGCGCGCGCGCGCGCCACAGCGTCCAGTGTGTTCGGTTCACAAAGCGAGAGGCACCGCCGGTTAAACGCCCCGGCGGGCATTCACCAGGAAGAGGCGGGGCTTTCTCACCGGAATATCCGGTTGTCGTTTGTGTACGTTCTTTTCATTCGATGACCGACTGGCTGGTTGTCCCCTGACTAATGCAACTTTATAAATCATACTACTATTTTAGATTAGTTGTTATTTTGCACTGGCGGTGTAAAATCATTTTATTTTTGTTTTTCTAATGTTACGTTGCATCAATTGAGTAATTTAATATTGGTTTTATTTTTATTTGTATTGTTAAATTTGTATTGTTTATTGTGGATGATTTATGTACGAAGGACTTTCAACGGAAACAAGACCGCAAGGGCTTTTTTGAAATGCTCCTCTTAGACAGGATGTTTGACTTTATTTGTACTGTAATACATGCTACTGTGTGACTGTACTTGTACTCTAACATTCTATCTAATAAATATATTCATCATCATCACTATGGCGACGCCCAATGCGCGGGTCAAAGCTTCCTGTGATTGGCTCATCGTTTTGTTCTTGCCGTATTCTCAACTAATGGTCACCCCTGATAGGTAAACCAAGCCCACCCAAATAACAAGTACTCACCAATCAGAGGCAGAGTGGGGCGGGTCATAGACAGATAGACAGATAGATAGACAGATAGACAGATAGACAGATAGATAGATAGATAGATAGATAGATAGATAGATAGATAGATAGATAGATAGATAGATAGATAGATAGATAGATAGATAGGTAACAAATGATTTTCATGAAATTGGATGGGATAGGAAATATGTTTAAAAAAGCAACAATTTATTTTAGAGTAAAATCTTGAGCAGGATTTCATTCAGATGTGATGAATGTCATCAGAGTCAAAATAACCGAACATGCAAAATAACAACAAAATAAAAAAAAATGTTTACACCACAGATGCAAAATAACTATTTATTACAATAAATTACAAAGACAATTAATATGTGCAATGTAGGTGGACTTTAAAGGGAGTGGGGGGGGTTGATCCGGAGAGAGTCGTGATGACTATCTCCGTTTCTGCCCCCCTGAAAGGTGTATTTTTAGGGCCGTTTTGAAGGAGGCCAAAGAGGTGCATGTTTTGAGGGCAGGAGTCAAACAGTTCCACCCTTGGGTGGCCGTATTGTAAAAATATGATTTACCCCATGTTTGCCCTATAGGAGGGGGTAATCAGGTTGTTGTTTGAGCTCCCTCTAGTGTTGTGGCTGTGGGTGTCACTAAATCTGTGGAGGTGTTTTGTCAGGTATGCAGGGATTGAGGGGACTGATGGCAGAGCTGCATTGACTATTTTAAATGCCAATCCCATTTTGAGTTGTTGAACCCTGTCTTCTACCCTGAGCCATTTTAGGCTAGCAAAATGTCCAGGAAGAAGGTGGGTCATGGGCCCCAGATTTCTTTTTCTTTTTTTTTTTTCATGGGTCCCAGATTGAGGAGTAAGCCGAATGAGTTTGTTTTGGGAAGTTTGGAGCCTGCTTTTCAGGGACACTTTGATGTTGGAATACCAGGAGGAGCTCGCATAGTCAATGCTCGTTTGTCGCTGAGAGAAATGTGATTGTGATCACATTTCTCAAGGCTGCTCCTTCCTCTGGGGTTAACTCCATTCACTCTAGTGAACGAAGCTAAATAGTCAGACTCATTATCAGGACAGAGATTATTATGGTCAGGGACAACTACTTGCTGCTACCACGCAGAAATATCCTGTACCACTTCTTCCTTGCCTTCTTCGCACGCAGGTGGTTCTGGAGGTACTCTAGCTCGGACATCTGCTGTAGACACTGTTGACCCTTCTTTTTCAGGGTCTCGTTTAGAAGGTCCTTCTCAGCCTCAGCCTTCTTCAGAGCAGCAGTCAGAGAGACCTCCATCTGATCTTTCTGTTTCGCCATCTCATCCATTCGGGTGTTCAGCTCTGCCTTCTGGTGCTCAAGCAGAGAAACACGAAGGTCTGTGTTTCTTTCCATCTCATCCATTTGGGTGTTCAGCTCTGCCTTCTGGTGCTCAAGCAGAGAAACACGAAGGTCTGTGTTTCTTTCCATCTCATCCATTTGGGTGTTCAGCTCTGCATTCTGGTGCTCAAGCAGAGAAACACGAAGGTCTGTGTTTCTTTCCATCTCATCCATTTGGGTGTTCAGCTCTGCCTTCTGGCGCTCAAGCAGAGAAACATGAAGGTCTGTGTTTCTTTCCATCTCATCCATTTGGGTGTTCAGCTCTGCATTCTGGCGCTCAAGCAGAGAAACATGAAGGTCTGTGTTTCTTTTCATCTCATCCATTTGGGTGTTCAGCTCTGCCTTCTGGCGCTCAAGCAGAGAAACATGAAGGTCTGTGTTTCTATCCATTTCAGCTATTTGGGACTTGAGCTTTAGAATTGCCATCTCCCACTGCTTCTCCACCCCCTTGATGCGATCTCTCTGATGAGCGTTCTTCTGAGAGAGAGACCACATTTTCTGTTCAGCTGCCGATCGTTGCTGTTCCTCATCATGTAGCTTCAGCCTTAATTCACTCATTTCTGCTTGAATGTTAGTTAGCTGATCTTTCATGTTCGAGGTTTCAACCAGCATCATTTCTTTCTGCTTCTTTCTGTCTTTCTCCGCCTGCAGCTGCTGGCTGTCCAGCTGCTTTTGAACGTCTTTCAGAGAAGCGTTAACACTTTTCAGCTCCGCGCTCTGCTGCTCAACCAGAGCACCCTGAATGTTTTCTTTTCTTTTCATCTCATCCATTCGGGAGGTGAAACTTAGATGTTTCTCCGCCTGGTTCTTCTCCAGCTGATCTATTGTAGCTCTCAGACTCATGTTATTGCTGGAGAGAATCAGATCATTCTGTTCCAATGTTGATCGTTGCTGTTTCTCACCACATAGCTTCAGCCTCAATGCAGCTATTTCTGCTTGAAGGGTGGTGCTGGTTTCATCCCACTGTGAATTGAGAGTGCAGATCTGTAGTCGCATAGATTTTTTCTGCTTTCCATCTTCCTCCAGCTGCAGCTGCTGGCTCTCCAGCTGCTGCTGAGCGTCTTTCAGAGAAGCGTTAAGACGTTTCAGCTCTGCTTTCTGCTGCTCAATCTCAGCAACATGAAGGTCTGTGTTTCTTTCCATCTCAACTATTTGGGACTTGAGCTTTAGAATTGTCCTCCCCCTCTTCTCCGGCTTAACGTGATCTCTCTGATTAGCGTTCTTCTGAGAGAGAGACAACATTTTCTGTTCCAATGTTGATCGTAGCTGTTCCTCATCATTAAGCTTCAGCCTCAATGCAGCTATTTCTGCTTGAAGGGTGGTGCTGGTTTCACCCAACTGTGAATTGAGAGTGCAGATCTCTAGTTGCATCATTTCTTTCTGCTTTCCGTCTTCCTCCAGCTGCGGCTGCTGGCTCTCCAGCTGCTGCTGAGCGTCTTTCAGAGAAGCGTTAAGACTTTTCAGCTCTGCTCTCTGCTGCTCAAGCTGAGCAACATGAATCTGTCTGAATCTTTTCATCTCATCTCTGCGGGAAATGAAATATGGAATTGTCCTCCCCCTCTTCTCCACCGGCTTAATGCGGTCTCTCAGATTAGCGTTCTTCTGAGAGAGAGACCACATTTTCTGTTCCAATGTTGATCGTAGCTGTTCCTCATCCCGTAGCTTCAGCCTCAATGCAGCTATTTCTGCTTGAAGGATAGTGGTGGTTTCATGCAGCTGCTTTTGAGCGTCTTTCAGAGAAGCGTTAACACTTTTCAGCTCCGCTCTCTGCTGCTCAACCAGAGCACCCTGAATGTTTTCTTTTCTTTTCATCTCATCCATTCGGGAGCTGAAACTTAGATGTTTCTCCGCCTGGTTCTTCTCCAGCTGATCTATTGTAGCTCTCAGACTCATGTTATTGCTGGAGAGAATCAGATCATTCTGTTCCAATGTTGATCGTTGCTGTTCTTCATCCCGTAGCTTCAGCCTCAATGCAGTTATTTCTGCTTGAAGGATAGTGGTGGTTTCATACAGCTGCTTTTGAGCATCTTTCAGAGAAGCGTTAACACTTTTCAGCTCCGCTCTCTGCTGCTCAACCAGAGCACCCTGAATGTTTTCTTTTCTTTTCATCTCATCCATTCGGGAGCTGAAACTTAGATGTTTCTCCGCCTGGTTCTTCTCCAGCTGATCTATTGTAGCTCTCAGACTCATGTTATTGCTGGAGAGAATCAGATCATTCTGTTCCAATGTTGATCGTTGCTGTTCCTCATCCCGTAGCTTCAGCCTCAATGCAGTTATTTCTGCTTGAAGGATAGTGGTGGTTTCATACAGCTGCTTTTGAGCGTCTTTCAGAGAAGCGTTAACACTTTTCAGCTCCGCGCTCTGCTGCTCAACCAGAGCACCCTGAATGTTTTCTTTTCTTTTCATCTCATCCATTCGGGAGCTGAAACTTAGATTTTGCGCCGCCTGGTTCTTCTCCAGCTGATCTATTGTAGCTCTCAGACTCATGTTATTGCTGGAGAGAATCAGATCATTCTGTTCCAATGTTGATCGTTGCTGTTCCTCATCACGTAGCTTCAGCCTCAATGCAGTTATTTCTGCTTGAAGGGTGGTGCTGGTTTCATCCAACTGCAAATCTACTTCCATATATTCCGGCTGATTTCTGTCTTTCTCCACCTGCAGCTGCTTTTGGGCGTCTTTCAGAGAAGCGTTAACACTTTTCAGCGCCGCTCTCTGCTGCTCAACCAGAGCACCCTGAATGTTTTCTTTTCTTTTCATCTCATCCATTTGGGAGCTGAAACTTAGATGTTTCGCCGCCTGGTTCTTCTCCAGCTGATCTATAGTAGCTCTCAGACTCATGTTATTGCTGGAGAGAATCAGATCATTCTGTTCCAATGTTGATCGTAGCTGTTCCTCATCACGTAGCTTCAGCCTCAATGCAGCTATTTCTGCTTGAAGGATAGTGCTGGTTTCATCCAACTGCAAATCTACTTCCATATATTCTGGCTGATTTCTGTCTTTCTCCACCTGCAGCTGCTTTTGGGCGTCTTTCAGAGAAGCGTGAACACTTTTCAGCTCCGCTCTCTGCTGCTCAACCAGAGCACCCTGAATGTTTTCTTTTCTTTTCATCTCATCCATTCGGGAGCTGAAACTTAGATGTTTCGCCGCCTGGTTCTTCTCCAGCTGATCTATTATAGCTCTCAGACTCATGTTATTGCTGGAGAGAATCAGATCATTCTGTTCCAATGTTGATCGTAGCTGTTCCTCATCACGTAGCTTCAGCCTTAATGCAGTTATTTCTGCTTGAAGGATAGTGTTGGTTTCATCCAACTGCGAATCTACTTCCATATATTCTGGCTGATTTCTGTCTTTCTCCACCTGCAGCTGCTTTTGAGCGTCTTTCAGAGAAGCGTTAACACTTTTCAGCGCCGCTCTCTGCTGCTCAACCAGAGCACCCTGAATGTTTGCTTTTCTTTTCGTCTCATCCATTCGGGAGCTGAAATTTAGATTTTGCGCCGCCTGGTTCTTCTCCAGCTGATCTATAGTAGCTCTCAGAATCAGCTCATTCTGTTCCAATGTTGATCGTTGCTGTTTCTCACCACGTAGCTTCAGCCTCAATTCAGCTATTTCTGCTTGAAGGGTGTTGGTTTCATCCAACTGCGAATCTACTTCCATAAATTCTACTTCCTGCGGCTGCTGGCTCTTCAGCTGCTGCTGAGTGTCTTTCAGAGAAGCGTTAAGACTGTTCAGCGCTGCGTTCTGCTTTCCCCCCACCTTCTCCTGCTGAATCGACGCTTTCTGCTCAGTTGTTTTATGCCATTCATCATGATGGAGAAAGAGCTTCATGCCACGCACCCGTTTTTGATGGTTTTTTTCTTCTTCCAGCTGTTTTTGATTCTCTCTCACGGTGTTGATCGCTAATTTCTGCTCCTCAAGCGGAGCCATATTTCTGAGCGGTTGCTTTAATGTGTCAAGTTCTTTCTTTAAGTTCTTCTTTTGGTACAATTTTGGTTTTGATGCATCCGAACAGACAACACATTTAGTTTTGATCCCTTCTCGACAATAATGCAGCTTTGAATTCATAATCAAATGCTTTGGCAAATTCAGCTGAAATGTTTGTATATTTGTATATTTATACGCAACTACAAAGCTGCTTTGATCTTTGATTATTTGATCTTTGATTATTTGATCTTTGATGCTCTGCTGTCTTTTCCTTTGATTTCCCTTCAACCTGTCGAGACTCCAACAGAGAGCGTGGAGCCAGCCCGTGAAAAGGTATGTATGCTGTGGCCATAGTCTTTTCTGGGTCTCCGCCGCCCGCTGGAGTCCTTCCAGGTATGTTGGGCTCCGGCTCAAAGGACCAGCTGATAGGTTCAAGATCAACACACAGAATTTATGTATAGGAAAGAACAGACAGAGATTAATTGCTTTTATCACTCGCGAGGGGACATGGACAGAGGAGATCCCGGTTACAGTCTACCTAGGACAATTCCTCTGCTCATCTCCGGGTTCCTCAGCCAGTCGCCTCGCCTTTTATTCGATTCAGAGTATCCTAGTTACATTGGTTCTGCCTCCCTACAGGGGGGGGATATATGGTAATGAAGTGTAGCCAGAACGGAAAAAACCCCACAATATGTTATCAACACTTTTCTCAGTAAACCGTCAGCACTTCCCTAATCAGGAAGGGGGTGCAGGTCAGAATGTCCGGTCTTGTAATCAGACATCAGCTTGGAGTTTGCACACTGCTGCCGTTCTCACAGAGCATTTATATTTAGACACACATGATTATGATTGTACAATAAAATATGCTTGTAAAATAATGATGTTAATATGAATTAATTAATATCTTGATAATGACAGTGCGATTAAATACAGAATAACTCCAACACTTCTTCATTATTCTCTCTGGTGGGGAATCACTGATGGCAAGCCTCGTGGTTTTGTGGGCCACAAAAACTGCTGCGCCATATGACTCTCTTAGCAAGCTATGCTATTTAGCACAGCCGAACTGGAAGGAGTTGTGCTTAAACATCACTAACTTCGGATAATCTGTACAGTATGAAAAGTGTTAATGATGCCTGATGGAGTTTTACTCCTTCTTGCAATAGTTGTCCTTAATGGGTTGCACCAGAATAAACAAGGCTGTAGTACTCAACATCTGAATGTTATGTTTACCCTCACCGAAGGGGAGGCGAGGGTATTGCAATTGGGTCCGTTTGTTTGTATGTTTGTCTGTTTGCTTGTCTGTCCGAGCGCATAACTCAAAAACTAGTAACCCAATCGACTTTACATTTTTACACAAGCAAGGTTCTGTCCGTGGCTCGGTCCTCCCAGAGAATGGCGTTGATCTGGATCTGGATCCAGATTCTAGAATTATTTTTACATCTGGAATTGTGCCTGTGCTGTAAACTGCCACTTTGAATTCATAATCAAATGCTTTGGCAAATTCAGCTGAAATGTTTGTATATTTGTATATTTATACACAACTACAAAGCTGCTTTGATCTTTGATTATTTGATCTTTGATTATTTGATCTTTGATGCTCTGCTGTCTTTTCCTTTGATTTCCCTTCAACCTGTCGAGACTCCAACAGAGAGCGTGGAGCCAGCCCGTGAAAAGGTATGTATGCTGTGGCCATAGTCTTTTCTGGGTCTCCGCCGCCCGCTGGAGTCCTTCCAGGTATGTTGGGCTCCGGCTCAAAGGACCAGCTGATAGGTTCAAGATCAACACACAGAATTTATGTATAGGAAAGAACAGACAGAGATTAATTGCTTTTATCACTCGCGAGGGGACATGGACAGAGGAGATCCCGGTTACAGTCTACCTAGGACAATTCCTCTGCTCATCTCCGGGTTCCTCAGCCAGTCGCCTCGCCTTTTATTCGATTCAGAGTATCCTAGTTACATTGGTTCTGCCTCCCTACAGGGGGGGGATATATGGTAATGAAGTGGAGACAGAACGGAAAAAACCCCACAATATGTTATCAACACTTTTCTCAGTAAACCGTCAGCACTTCCCTAATCAGGAAGGGGGTGCAGGTCAGAATGTCCGGTCTTGTAATCAGACATCAGCTTGGAGTTTGCACACTGCTGCCGTTCTCACAGAGCATTTATATTTAGACACACATTATTATGATTGTACAATAAAATATGCTTGTAAAATAATGATGTTAATATGAATTAATTAATATCTTGATAATGACAGTGCGATTAAATACAGAATAACTCCAACACTTCTTCATTATTCTCTCTGGTGGGGAATCACTGATGGCAAGCCTCGTGGTTTAGTGGGCCACAAAAACTGCTGCGCCATATGACTCTCTTAGCAAGCTATGCTATTTAGCACAGCCGAACTGAACTAACTTCGGATAATCTGTACAGTATGAAAAGTGTTAATGATGCCTGATGGAGTTTTACTCCTTCTTGCAATAGTTGTCCTTAATGGGTTGCACCAGAATAAACAAGGCTGTAGTACTCAACATCTGAATGTTATGTTTACCCTCGCCGAAGGGGAGGCGAGGGTATTGCAATTGGGTCCGTTTGTTTGTATGTTAGTCTGTTTGTTTGTCTGTCCGAGCGCATAACTCAAAAACTAGGAACCCAATCGACTTGAAAATTTTACACAAGCAAGGTTCTGTCCGTGGCTCGGTCCTCCCCGAGAATGGCGTTGATCCGGATCTGGATCCAGATTCTAGAATTATTTTTACATCTGGAATTGTGCCTCTGCTGTAAACTGCCACTTTAAGAGGGAGGGACACGAATGGCATGATGGGAAAAAGAGTCCAGAAGGCGTCTTGTAGTTCGTTCCGGAGCAGCAAGCTAGAGCAGGTTTGGCCCCTCTGATCCGGAAGCCCTGTTTACTGTCTCACAAGATCCAATAGTCTATTGGAGGCGAGGGTCTGCAATCTCTGATTGTCTTTCTAGTTTCAATTAAGTTACCATTAGTTTGACATTTTTGAAATGTTCACTTTGTTTAGCCTGAAGTTCCAGCGGCAGTCTGTTGGTTTAGCTCAGCATAAGGACTACACCCTTAAGAGCAGCAATCAGGTGAATAAATGTTTATTAATGAATCAAATTGTCCCTTTTGTGTGTTGTCTTTCTAATATCATGAAGACCAGGCGTTAACTGGTCTATTAATATTCTTTATTCGGAGCTTGCTGCATCTCCTGTGGACAGCGCTATCGTCCTAGCAACCACCAAGCTCTCCCCGTAACTGCGTGCTCCACCCCCAGTGGCATGCTGGGTAATGGAGTCCTTAAACTACTCTTATAACACATCTTCCCTCCTATTAAGAAATTATTATTTAACTCTTAAACGATTATTGTTTTGTTTCAACCTTACATTTCTTATTATTACAACTACACTTATAAACAACATTTTTTTATAAAAATAGAAAAACGAATTAAAAACAGGAAACATCAAACCATAAACTTAGAACCGAGTTAACAATTCCGTGTTTCTTTAATCTGAGGATAAAGACAAACCAATTATCTTCCTTGTTCATCAACTCTCTATCGACCTCGTTGGTGGCTGAACATGTCTCTTTGGTCTAGACAGCCTTTCCACAGCTGGAGACGCAGACGCCATCGGTGGATCAGATCCACTGATGGCTCGTTCCGTAGACCCAGCCGTGTCGCCGGGGGAAAATAGCGTGAGAATCTCGTGAATGAAAACTACGACACGTTTACCTTCATTCAGTGGATTCTTCAAACTGACTGCCCAATCGATCACTGTTCAGTACATCCATCGCAGATTCGACGGGAATTCAGAAACAAAATCACAGATTCGACAGAAATTAAAGAACAAAATCGGGGCTTAAAAAAATAAGTGATGCAATGGTATTTTTATGACTGATAAATAAAAGTTTATAAGAAAAATAATTAAACACTCCTTATCTTATATAAGGTGAACAATCATGAACCATATTTTGATCACAGCACTCAACATCAGCCAACCCCGCCCCAATTTACATACGCAAATCATATTTAAATCACCCCTGCAGAAAATTAAAACGAAATGATTGACATTTATTTAATGTAACAGTTTCCCAGCATCACCTCTAGGTGTCGCCAAAGCGCCGACGGCTGTAGAAACGTGCGGACGCCAGCTATGACGTCAGCGCGAGGCGCCGCACATTTCCACGGTCGTTGAACTCTTGATACGTCGGAACTTTGTCGTGAGAATGTACCTACGCCAGTTTTTTGTGCGTACGCATGCGCGGTTGAGACGCGAGGCCCTGGACAAGTCTCCAGGACGTAGCAGGGCCGCCTCTTCCTAAGAACTACAAGTCCCATAATGCATCAGGATACATCGCTATTGGGGAAAGTACGGAAACGACTTTACTTTCGTTTTCGCTTTTCTTGCTGAGTAACCGTGCGTGTCTTTGTTTTGTAGTTCTCTGCTCGGTTATATCTGCTTTTTTTCGACACTCTCTAGTTACTTCTTAGCTTTTCGTAAACGTCATTAAATTATATATTTGATCTGCGGTAACGACATGACGTCACGGTCTCTGGGAACCGGAGCGTCGAAGAAACAGGTGAGTCTGCTGGCGAGATTCGAACACCAACAAAGCCTCTGAGATTGCATGAACAGAAGTATTATTATTGTTTTATTAGTATAGCAGTACCTACAAATATAAAGTGATTTCATGAGGTTAAACCTTCTAGGTGGAGGATTTCTGCCACAATCTCACCAGCGAGGTAATTTCCGCAAGCTTTCCTCCACACTCGTGTTCACAAGTTTTATTGATCAGGACGTTTCCCGATAACAGGCGGAAGAACTGGTTACAAAATTCTTCCCTCAGAAGATTGAAGCGCTGCAGATTCTCCTGCAGGTATTTACAGATGTTAAAAGGTCTTCTCCATCAGGATGATAATCTAGAGGCTCATCTTCCATCAGGTAATCTGAAAGGTGAGTAACGCTTTACTTTCTAACCGTTTACTTTCTGTCAGACACATTTCAGCGACGATGGAATCGCATCCCTGAAGGCTCCTCTGGATATCCCGGTACCAGATCCAGCTAAAGAGGAGGCCAAACGCAAGAAGAAGGAGGAGGAGGAGGAGAAGGAGAAGGAGAAGGAGAAGGAGGTGGAGATCTCTCGCACTGAAACACAAAGAACTCGAGCATCGGCGGGTGGAGAGACATGATGAAGATGAAAGGATGAAAGGAGGCTTCTGTGTTTCCCTAATAATTAAACTGGTTCAAAGTCTTTGCTTGATGTTTCTCAACTGGAAGCCTCGGCACCCGTTTATATTTAGTATTTAACAAACCATCAAAGACACAGGTGTTACCATGACAACCAGTTATTGTGTAATTTCCAAAGACGGTTTCAAATATTGTGGGCGATTGTGATTGTTGGCATGAAATCGTCTCGTTTCAACCTTTATTTGTACCCCCTTCTAGACACAGACGTTTGCTTCAGTAGTACAGCTGCTGCTCTATTATACACCAGATATGGAGAACTCTACGCGAGACACAATAATGAGAATCATTTAGGGGCTGTAAGGGGGGGGGGGGGGGATACGTCATTTTTCATCTTCATAAAGAGCCTGGCTTTTAACAAAAAATAAAGAAAGACATGCGAGCGAGCTGTTCAGGAATGAACGTTAACCTCCTGCCTTCCGTTCTTACGTCGCAGAAAGAAAGGAAGAAGGAAAAGGAGAAGGACAGCGATAAAGAAGAGGAAGATGCAGGTAAACAGCCGCTGTCCCGAAGCCGTCCCGAAGCTGTCCCGAAGGTGCCTGACTGTTTCGTCTTCCAGGGCCTCCCTGTGGTCCCGTCTGCATCAACCCCCGGGTGGAGACCCTCCTGCAGCGTGTGAAGCCTGAGATCCAGACGCTGAAGGAGAAGCTCAACACGGTCGGGCCCCCCCCCCCTTTCTAGCAGCTTCCCCACGACGACAGTGTGGATGTAATTTAAGGGACTTAACTTTATAATATTCTGCAAGCCATTATAATTCCAATCCTCCGGTCAGGTGACGATGTGGGTTCAGCTCCAAATCCCTAAGATTGAAGACGGCAACAACTTCGGCGTGGCCGTGCAGGTCGGTAGATGCCGATCGTTGGATGAGCAGGGGGGGGGGGGGAAAGGAATCCCTTGTTTGATCTCATCACGGCTTTGATCTTGCGCGGCAGGAGAAAGTGTTTGAGCTGCTGACCAACACGCGGACCAAGATCGAAGGATTCCAAACGCAGATCTCAAAGTAAGACCCAACAAGACGAGCTCGGAGTGGAGTTCGTTTTTTAAACGTAAACCAAATGATGGTTTCTTTTATTTGACGCTATCTCTGTCCTACTCTGGCTTTTGTTAGTTACTCTGGAGGGTCGTTGCTTTTCATCGTACACAATCGTTAGCTCAGTGGATGCGCCGCAGAGCCCGTGTTCAGACTTTATTATTTACAGCTCCCTAATCTGTGTAAGGAGTTTATACATCAGTGGAATCCAACAATCGCTCTAAAGTAAAGCCTGTAGCTAAAACATCTTTGTTCAGTCGACAATATTGGGTCAGTATTCCGTTTAAACTATCCTTAGCTGTCATTGGGATTATTGGGGTAGCCGTCCCAAAGCCGGTCGTCTTGCTTTAGTCATAAAAAGACTGCTGATAATTGTACTCGGTTTCTTAGACTGGTATTTTGTGATCCTGTTGACGTCTCACTTTGCGTCCTTTGTTTTGTCAGGTACTACAGCGAGAGAGGAGACGCCGTGGCGAAGGCCTCCAAACAACGCCACGTTGTCAGTATCTCGTGTTGTGTGTTTTAATTTAATCTCGTCACACTACCGGCGATGGGATTAAATGAGAACGCGGAGCGCTGCAGCGCTCCGCACGCTCTGAACGGGAACTGTGTTGTGCCGCAGGGAGACTACCGACAGCTGGTGCACGAGCTGGACCAGTACCAGTACTACGAGCTCCGCCTTGTGGTTCTGGACATCCGCAACACATACGTGAGACTCCGCCTCCTTTTGCTAACGGACGCAAACCGTACCAAAACACAACCGATACTGCCGATAAATGAATATCCGTCACGCTTCTTGTATTCATGAATAATAAGCAGCCGCAAATCTGCAATTTATTCGAGCCCTGTTCCGGCATCAGGGAATCCAGTTCTTAATAGGAGGGTAATTAAATGAATTGCTCGTGTGAAATTGATCGGCGCTCCATCACCGATCCATTAATCAATGTTTGTCCCCTTCAGTTTGATGCGTTTAACGCACGAGGCAGAACAGGCGATGAAAGGAGTCGTTTGAAACCAATAATCGCTCCGGATCAGAATGGCTTTTTCTCTTTTATTACAGCCTCGAACCCTTTGTCTCTCTTCAGATATCGCCAATATCTTAATCGCGCTCCATTTCCTCTCTCCAGGCTGTGCTGTTTGACGTCATTAACAAGAACTACGACAAGATCAAGAGGCCCAGAGGCGACGGCAAAGCGCTCATCTACTGAGATACAAGCAGTGTAGAATGACACTCGTATCACATATCAAACGCCTGCTCTGACACAAAAAACCTCTCCTGTTCCCGGCGTCCATTCTGGTTCCAAGTTCTAAAATAAAGCGACACAAGACAGAAAATGTCATCTTCGCTTCTTTTGCCTGAAAGCGAATGTAAAATGATCTTATACACTAATAAAACCCGGATAGTTAATCCCTGTCTGCCGGGGGGGGGGGGGTTAAGCTCCGCCTCCTCCCGGCGGACCGGGACAGCTCCAGCTCGGTTTGAGTCTGTACCATCCCCGGTAGAGTCCTCGCCATCCCAGGTAGCCCAGAGCGCCGCCCAGCTGCTGCGAGGGCAGTTTGGGGAAGTAAGCGAGCAAACACAGCAGCAGGAACATCCAAAGGGCGAGCAGCAACACGCACAGGAGGAAGGTGACCCTCAGGGGCGCGGCGGGCGGCCCCCGCAGAGACTTCCATCGATCCAGCTGGGGGCCAAAGGCGGACATTTCCTCGACCAGCACCAGACAGCACAGACACAGGACGAGAACGTCCTGCGATACTTCGTAGCCTCGCCACAGCATGTCGGCGTGGAGGCACGCGGCCTTGGTGCGGCCTTCGTGCAGGAGCAGCAGGGGCCGCGCCGTCGAGGCGGTACCCCGAACGTCCTCGGCGGGGGCCACCGGTTCGTAACAAGCCCCCGCAGCATCCTCCAGCAGGCCCAGGAGACGCCGGCAGCCCCACCAGAGCAAACCCACCACGGCCAGGCGAGACAGGGGACGCAGGGAGAGGGAGGGGGGGTGACGGGTCGAGATGGAGAGGAGGACGACGAAGGAGCCCGTGAAGATGCAGGTCCAACCCCAGGTGGACTTGAGGAACTTCCTGGACGAGTTCAAAGGAGAAAAACATAATCCCCGTAGCGCTAACGGAATATGCTATTTATTAGCTTCAGAACATTCTAAATAAAATGATCTCGGGATGTCACCAGATCCACAAGTACGATTCAGAAATGGTTCAACCCCTCAGGCCCGAACAGAACCCCGAGCGCTCCTCGGGCTCTCACCTGTACAGGTAGTGGTTGCCGTTGGCGAAGATGCTGTACTTTGACACCCAGAGACTCATCACGGGTCCAAACAGAAGCATCCCAGACAGCAACAGGTGGAAATGTCTTCGGACCGGGCTGCTCCCAAACACTCTGGCCAGCACGTCGGTCACCAACAGCAGGGCGGCGTCCAGGAGCCGGAGGAGAGATCTCAGCCCGGCAGCCGTCCCGGGTCCCGCCTCCAAACCCATCTCGTGTCCAGAGCCATTCGGGGACGTCCCGGTCTTCAGATCCATGAGTCGGTGCTGCTGGTCGTCTTGACGAGGTCTTTTGCAGATGTAATTTTTGTTTTGTCCTTCAGTCCAGTTAAAGCCCCCCCCCCCTACACACACACGCCCACCCTTTATCAACAGGCACCACCAGTTCTACTTAATCTCTGTCAGGCATGCAGGAGAACACATGGCTGGTAAAAATACAGCCCCTCTGTCCCCTCCCACTCCACCGACAGTGGGGGGAGCACTGGAATGGCTGCTGCTGCGGCCTCTGACCCCCGTTATTCTCAAAATGGTGATGCAACTCACGGTGAATTCGACGCCATCGTACAATAACTCCACCAGCAGGATGGCTTCAAACGAGAAATCTGCAACCAGAGAGACTGAATGAAGGAACATTCAGCATCAGAATAAACCAATCATTGCCCCCCCCCCCCCCCCCAGTCTCTCCATACTTAGCATCAGCCTAATTTAAGTCGTATAAACCGTTGCCAGCCCGTATTTGGCACCCTGAACAGCTGCAAATCACGGCACCAACGGTCTTTATCTCTCACCAGGCCCGCTCCTCCTCCTAAACTATTCAGCTGCGAGAGCCAAATCCAGTAAATTGTGTCTCTCCGTGGGATCTCTGCGCTATAAAACAAACTGGAAGTGTTTTCACAAGCGAGGACATCCAGAATGGAAAGGCTTCCAGAGAGCGTGTGCTGCAAGGCCGCAGCGTTTCTCACACAGTCCTGACAGGATGATACGGGAGAGTTGCTTTGACGTTCTTTTCTGTTGCTCAACGCAAATATTCTTTCTTCTTGATGACAGATTTTAGGATTCCTCGCTGGATCCGGCTCAGGTTTCCAGCCGGCGTTCCTTCTATTGAAACCGTAGTGGAGATAATTTATTACAAGCGTCTAATTTGCTCTTAGCAGGAACAGGAGAAGTCAATGAAACCAGACTTGCTCGTTTTAGTCCACTTGCTGCATCGCTGATTACGACGACCTTCAGGTGACTTTGCTCTGGTTTCCGCAGACACTAATCGTCGCTTGCCCGTTCAGCGCCGAGGCGGTTCCACATTTTCCAGACAAAGAAACTAAATGAGAATGACTCAGTAGTCCAGAGAGGATCATTTAGCTCCAAGTGTGTTATTGTCTCCACGACAACCTCCCGCCTTTTAAAAGGTCCGTGAATCATGTCGAATGAAGGGGGTCACGATTTACAGAGGGAGGAATTGCTGATTTCTTCATTTTGGCACTGAAAGAACCACAAAGTCTTATTCCAATATATTCCAGGGATATTCCTCGTTTCATAAAATCACAACAAAACATTTAAACCCCAGTGGGTGATGAATTTTTTTTAAGAGAGGTTTTATTTATAGAGTGAACGGTGGATTCTGATATAAACACCTGAAAATTGCATATACAGATCAGTGCGCAACTTTTTTTCTTTTTGATCTCCCCTCATTAGTTTGGACCGCAACATATTATCGCTAACAATCGAATCTTTTAAACAAACCACAAGTCAAATCCAGGACTTGTGGTTGCAGAGCGAGTGCTGACCCAGGATCAGCTGTAAGACCGAGACTACTGCTGTGTCTCAATTACCGTCTGAGGAGGAACGCAAAGCTAACAATAACTCTACTTGGTATGCAGGAAGTTGGCCTTCAGCACCTGAGTGAAGTCACATGATGTCCAGGTTCAGGACTTGTGACTCGGTAATTGGCAAACCATGTCCTGGATGTTTAACGTGGACTTTGAACATGATAGGTTCTCTAAAAGGACAGCTCATGCTATTAACAGTCCGATTCCACACCGACTCCATTCAGATAAAGTCCCTGAACACACACACACACACACACACACACACACATCGTGTCTTTACATTTTTTACAGAATGGTCATTCCGCGGTTTCTAACTCGCGACCCAATGTTAGTTTCTGATTAGTTCAGCTGAAGTGTTTCTGATCAGATTCAGGTTTAGCCGGTTTACTTTGAATCAACACCTCACACTGACTGGAATCATTTAGAACTAGCATTACATTTAAAATATATTCCAATCCCTCCAAGTCACCCTGAGATCTGTCCTCGCCCCCCCCCCCCCCCTCTCTCTCTCAGTGTTTTGCATCGGTTGTCAGTCTCTCTCGCTCCTCCTCTAGAGGATGGGTCTGCCGGTGCTCCCACATTCGCACCGCTCCGTCCCACTGTGGAGGAACAAAGGAGAATGGGGGGGGGGGTCAGAGTTAGAGTTGAGATGCGATTCCCTTCTGTGAACAACAAATACTGTCTAGTTTAATTCTTATACAGAGACTATATATATTTATATTTAAGTTCGTTTTTTAAACATACTTCTGAAATTGTACGGTTTATGCTTTAAAGCTTTTACACGTGAAGCTCATCCGTTTGTGTTCTGGAGGACTCGGGCTTGAATACTGCAGAACTCAAATAGGTGTGGTACATCCTTGGTATTCTCGGTGTACCGCACTGAACATACTACGTGCTGGGATGTACTAAATACTTCTAATGCCTATGCCCAGGACGAGGAATGGAGGCATGAGCAGCACTCACGGAGCTGCTGATGATGTTGTCCTCATACGGGTGCCAGCTGACGTCCCTCACGCAAGCGTCGTGACCCGACAGCCTGGAGACCACGGCGCCCGTCAGCACGTCGTAAACTGGGCAGACACGGCGTTGGGCGTGTTTTAGCTCCTCATAACCGCTCTGTCCGCGGAGACGCGCGGCGTGACTCACTGATTATTTTGCCGGTGGAGCAGCCGGAGTAGATGAACCTCTGCCCCGTGCTGAACTCCGGAGAGAAGCGGCAGCGGATGAGGGTGTGCAGAACGCCGTGACCACGGTAGGTCATCACCGACGTGTCGCCCGCCAGCTTGTGTCTCTTCAGGGCTGAAAGGGGAGAGCGGGGTCCCGGAAGGGAACACACACACACACACACACACACACACACAGTTCAGTTTGTACATTAAGATGTTCAAATTTGATCAAATCAAATAGGATTCTTGTACACACAGCGAGTAAACTAGACCCCCCCCCCCCCCCCTCCATTCTGACTTGTATTAGCGATCCCTCCTTTCTCAACACGTCATTTTAATAATCCCCTCATCACGCACACTCCTTTTATTGCATCATTTCATTTTAATCTCCTCCTCTTGTCTTCCTCCATGTGACCTCTCCTCCAACCCGTCTCCTCCCCCCTGACGTAATCAGATTCTCTCTCTCCCTCCCCCCCTCCCCCCCTCCTCACCTCTTTGGGGAACCTGCTGCCAGCGGTAATCCCAGTTTTGCTGGGTGACGGCCAGGCGGGAAGCAGCCAATCCCTCTTCGGGCGAGAACTTCCTGACGTCCCAGAGCTTGATGGATTGGTCCTTCGAGTTGCTGATCAGATAGCGGGCGTCACCCTGGTCCCGTCACGACATAGAGCACCAGGTTTTAAAGGGAAACCATTATTGCTGAACAGATAGCTATTGCGCTAATAATAGCATTTTATCGCTCAATGTCAACCAAGTCATTATCAAAAAAGTATCCATGACGATCAATAAAATGTCTCCAGCATCGTTCTCCTCTCCCTCACCTTGCTGTGGATGAAGGTGATGCCATCCCGGTGGCCGGCTAGTTGTCCCACAGGCTGCGGTCTGTCCTCCCTGAGCGTTCGTCGGTCCCACACTTTGCACAAAGCGTCGTCGCTGCCGGAAAAGAGCAACTGGGACGAGCTGTCGGCGAACGCCACGGCGTTCACGTCGTCCTCGTGAGCATCGATCTGACAAACGGAGAGGCGAGAGAGAGAGAGTCATTTAAGGCGTGTCCGATCGCACCGCTGTGCGGCTTCCTTTGTAGGAGGGGGTCGCAGGGCGCATGCTAGAGTGGAGGCGAGCGTCTGTTCGCTCGGATGAGTCTGCATGTTCCTTAAAGTAAAGACAAACAGGAAGACAGCACATCTCAGAAACTGATCCAACATATTTCCTGGATTATGTCACTTTTAACATGAATCAATTTGAATACAAGTATATACTTGTCATGATATAATAGTCATGGCTTTAATACGGCAGCTCGTCTTCCAGGGTTGGCTTTTCAGTGCAGACTGATAAATTTGGCACCGACCCGTCAATATTAATTCTACGAGATAATAACATGAACTTTCACACTCTTCTTTGATCACGTTAAAAATAACAAAGAGTAATTCTATAAATCAGAATCATTGTTATGATGAGCATGTCGGTACACTTATTAGCATTGATCTTCTGTTATCGCGGGGACAGACCTAAACCCAAAATGGTTTGGTCCAACTCTCAATACTCTGATCTCCCCAGCTCAGCTACGAGTTCCAGTTTTGATCCCGACTGAACAGATTATTAAAATATCAACGAACAAACCATAAAATTGACATTAAGTTTATAACTATTCTCACCCACCAAATCGAGTATATAGCATTAATAGCATGAATTAAAATCACAAAGTAATAAAGCTTCTCATCACCGGTCCACTGGAGTGGCTCACCGCCGTGTTCTGATGAGCAGCACAGCCTCAGCGGTTACAGGCTAGGGTCTGTTCATAGTGGGGGGGGGTTGGCCTTTTGACAGTATTTGTAAAGGAAGAAAAATAAAGAAACGATATAAAGAAAAACTACCAACAACAAAAAAAGGGCAGAACAGAACAAGGTCAGCGATTAAACACAGACGCACTGATGAAGAGGTAACATGGCGGACAGAATGAAAACGAGCCTCAGATGGCAGCGGCCGGCTCCCGACTCCTACGCACATGGGGCGAGCGAAGGGAGGGGGGAGAAGAGTTTAACTCCCCCCCCCATCCCAGACCTTCTGCTCCTGCAGTACAGACAGGAAGGCGTTTGAGCAGGAGAATCGTGGGTCCTCCAGTGTCTCACCTCGATTGCAGGACGAGGTGGAACCTGACTCGGCAACATTTACAAATGGGCCCACGAGCAAAACGCAAACATCAAACGCACCAACCTTCAAGGTTCGCTTGTTCTGCTCAAGATCAAAAACGTACAGGCAGCCATCGTTCGCTCTGAAAGGAGGGTAGAAAAAGAGAGAGAGAGCACATTCTGACATGACCTGATCACGTTTCATATTCTTCAGAAAGAAGAGAACGAAAAACACTCAACCTCAGATAAACTGCTGTCAGAAGAAGAGAAGCGGCGCGCCTTAACATTTCTGAAACGGTTGATGGTTTAGCGCCAACAGCCGTTGCCTCAGAAAGAGCAAGTCGTACTCACCCGCCCAGGATCTCATTCCCATCTGTGGACGCAGCGAGTGAGAACACACAGAACCGCCTCTCGTCTGGACTGCAACACACACACACGCACACGCACACGCACACACACACACACACACACGCACACGCACACGCACACACACACACACACACACACACGCACACAGACGGGTTGACACACAGCAGCGACTGTTACGGGCGCGCTGGGTTTTAATGGTTGCTAAAGTAACACACGAGTAAGAGGACGGATGTTGAGGTGGACAATGACGGGGAACGATGGATCACTACGAGGGGAAACACTCACTTGAGGGTCAGGGCGGTGTGGTTCTCGCTGTCTCCATCTACACTGCACAAGTGAACTGTAGGAAAGAGAAGAAGAAAAAAAAAAAAGAGGGCACATCAAAAACAAACACTGTTGAAGATAAAATGTAATGCTCTTAGGCTTTGTTCAGTGGCCCGACCCCCCCCCCCCCCCCCCCCCCCACAGGCTGCAAATGTCCTGCTAGCTTTGGCTAACTTTACCAACCAACCAACAAAGATGAACCCAAGTTGGGCTCATTTTTCACTTCAGAGCTTCAGATAAACTTCTTACGCCTTCTCTTTTTCCTTCCATTGTCGATCTCACGATCCTGCTAGTGCAGGCATGGGCAAACCCAGGCCCGGGGGCCATATGCGGCCCGTTGGTCTTTCTAATCCGGCCCGCCAAACTTGTCCAAATTATATCATTAAATAAATTTGTATTATAATTAAACCTCATTCATTTGACCTAATCCCTGTAATGCTACCTGTAAAAGGCCAAATCCTTTAATGCAATAGCTTTCATGTGTCATTTATATTAGCTCACACAAATACTTCATCCATCTGTTCTCGGTCCGGCCCCTCTGTCAAATTTTAGAACCTATCGTGGCCCGCGAGTCAAAATGTTTGCCCACCCCTGGTCTAGTGAATCATCAATAGAATTGGCATCAGCCATTAACGCTTGTAAACAAAGCGCGGGGCTGCTTAGCATCGCTTCCTGATGCGGTTCAGTGCATCTCAAAGGTGCCCCGGCCTTACTGTAGTCCGACCAGCTGGAGTAGAGTATATGCTGTGCGTCAGGGCTGAAGCAGACGTCTAACACGCTCCAGCCAACATCGCGAGCCTTCACCGTTCGCAGTTGGTGAAAGCGCCCCCTGGTGGTGTCGTACAAGCGGATATTCTGGTCTACAGCGGGAAACAGAAAAGATTATTAAAGTCATATGTACCGGTATATTTTGAAGGATTTCCTTTGGCTCGTTTTACACAAATACGATACGGTAGTTATGGTGATCTTTGTAGTTGTAAACAAACACATGATTGGTTATAATCCGGTTACTTACCTTGGCAGGCAGAGAGGAACATGTTGCCGTCCTCGCTGTACACGCCACAGAAGGCTTTCTGCTGGTATATGTCCTTGTGGGATATATAGTTGGGCAGAAAACTGTGAAGAAACAATAGTGAACGGTGTTCCCCCGGTTGTAAACATCCCATCGTGTTCAGGTTGTAAAGCATGCCGTCGCCAGTACATGGTACACTATAAAATGTGTTGGGGAAATAGTGGGAACTGGTTTTCAGCGCTTACTGTGTGCGGATGCGATTGCACTCTCCATGGGAAAAACTGGAACCCCTGCATCTGCCTTGTTCCCTCTTAAAAATAAATAAAAGGGTAATCAGACAAGAAAATAGGGCAGCAGTAAAGTAAACAAGCAGATTTGATGTTTATAAGGGAATCGAAGCGTCTGACACAAACGAATAAACAGAACTATCTTAAATAGTTTAACAAGCATGAATGAAAATAATCCATTTTACTGAATTATAAAATCATGAATCCTTTTCAGTCACAATCAGCCTGATATATGATTTAGGGATTTCAGTTGTATTTCTGCGGTCTGACCTCTCTTAGCATGTGGGTGAAGCTCTGCTGGCCTTTCAAGGCTGACGCCGCCGTGGCCAACAGGATCTGAGTCCTGATCTCACTTCTGTCCACTTCATGTGTGTCCGGTGTGGCATCCACTAAAAAGGCAACATGAAAAAATAAGGAATAAGTAGGCATTTGTTCCTTAACCTGCAATGAATTGTAAATGGCGATCGAGATTACACAAACGTGTTGTTATTGATGTGAAAATCTAAAAATGTCTGTTTTATTCTACTTTCTTCCTTTTATCTCAAACAAATAACATCCATTTTTAATTTAACTGAAGGTAAGACAACAGCATTTCTTGATTTATATATATATAATTTGTAGGGCTGAAGTTTTCTACCTTTGTGCCTGAAGACTAAACGTGTCAGTATGAGTTTACCTGGAGGATTGTAGCGATCACCCAGGCGACCCTCCCAGGCTCCATCGCTGTCCTCATCAGAGTCAGAGTAAGACTGGACCAGCTGCAGCCCTGTGGCTCCACTGCCATGGACCAGTCTGACCTGGCCCCTGCACACAAAAACACATCAACGCACAAACTGAACACAGTTTTACACGTGTTGATCAAATATATCCAATCCTTGCAGTAAATCAGACAAAAAAAAAGCTTCCAGGAATAACGGGAACCAGTTACATACATACCAGCCCCTGTAAGAAAGCTGCTCGGGTGAAGTCCGTCCTATAAGGCTTTTCTGTAACAAATGGACTTCGACTACTTGCTAACTGAAGTGATAATTTAGTGCTACTTAATCATTTAAATGCTTCCAGATGCTGGTACTATTTAGTTTTGACTGCTATGCTGTGTTATAACTAAGGACGACTGTCGCAAATCAGTTCCACACAGTGATTTCTTTTAAGCTATGGGTCTTTGCAATATTCAAACTTTAAACAGCATTTAAAATAATTTTATAACCTGCCAAAAAACACTTTCTGTGTAAAATGTAAATAAAACAGTATAAAACCCCATATTTAATTGGCAATATCAAAGGCAACACCTCAAAGGTCAAAACAGAAATCATTGTTTTTGAATATTATCTTTTAGAAAATGTCAACATGTTTCAAACTAGAAAAGCACTCAGAGAGAACAGACCTCCACCAAGCAGCTCATTCCCCTCCTAATTGGATTCGCACCGTCCACATGGTGATCTGGATCGTCACCAAAAGGTTCTAAAGTGTTCTTGGTGTTGAACACTGTGGAGCGTCCCCTCCTCTTTTAATATCACCATGGAGACCAATCCCAAACATCATGGAATTCTTTTCCATTTTTGCCACACTTTATGGGCCAAACGTTCTCGATGCAGCTGTAATACGTTGCTCCAAAACCTGTGCATATTGTTCAATACCAATAGTACCATCACAAACGTGTACGTTACCTGTACTACCATGTGACGTTGAAGACACGGCTTTCATGATGGCCAAAAATTATTTTTTATTTCTCAAAAAGCGCTTGATACTAAGATTTCACAACTTCCCCAGTTTACGACCATCGCTGTTTGAACTTTTTTTAGATTGTTTTTAATGTGCTTCAATGTGCCACACAGGCAGCGAGGGTCCAGAGAGTCCATTAGATGTGAACGAGTGTTCCGTAACGTTCTGGAGAACATAATCTGTCAAATGAAGCCCAGCTTTTCCTCCATCGCTGGCATATCTCTGCCGTTCCGTTCTGTTCTCTCTCTCAGCGCAGCCCCAGCTGGACACGGACACGCCCCCTCACCCACACACGTCTCAGAACATGTGTTTAACAGTTAAACATCAGTTAGACTTTAACTGATCAACACACACGCGCCCACACACATTCAACGCTGCACGCACGCTGATACGCGTAGTTGAATAATTTCATGTCATATAATTTCATTAAATCTTTTGTAAATACGGAGATTAGGTGTGGTCTCCCCTTTTTGCCATAAACTGATGAGCCAGGTTTGTGACCATATGTAAAAAATGCTGGTACGAATTTTTAAACAAAACACATTAAATGTTGCCAATCAAATGATGAATAAACTGTAGGTTCATTTATTTGTAAATCTGACTGTGCCTCACCAGACATGAACCCCACCGCACGTCACTGGTTAATATACACAGAATTTTGCTATTTCACAAACGTCTGATGAGACATTTCTCCTCCTGTCCTTGCATCGACATTGTAGCCGAGTCACCGCAGCACACGTAAGATGAATAAATACAATACAGATGCGTTCCCAAATCACCTCCTCAGTAAGTAAGCCAGTACTTCAGCTAAGTCGACGTCCTCCTCCGGCGCCGGCCTGTCCGCCGTCCTGCGGCCTCCGCTTTGGTTCGGTTCGGGTGTTTCGGACTGCTCAGCTGGGTTGCCACTGGAAGAGCCCCTTCCACCAGACATCCCAGAACTGGACTGAGAGCCCATAGACTGAGGAGAGCCTGGCGGGGACAACCGTTACAGATCACAGAACAACATCTGAGCGCTTACCTGAGGCACAGGTGAACATATCGCTACGTGTTAATTTAGTGGATATGGGGGGGAACAGATGTTGTGGTAAATTAGGGGTAGCTACCAACACAGAGCGTTAATGACATAATTTACTTCAGACACTATACTTGCATATCTTCAACTGAACAAAGTACTTTTTTCTCTCCAAATAAATCGCAATACACCTGTAAGGTAACCTCCCGACGAGCAAACGCTCAGATGCTTTCGTGGAGCTAACTAGCCGAATATGCTAACAGCTCCAGGTTAGTATTACCGATTGACGAACTTCTTGACAGCACGTCAATCTTCGTCCTTTCGCCGCGAAGTTATCAATTTCGAAGACGTGCGACTTTCCATGGGGCCCAACGCGGACGCGTCGTGTTTAACCGCAGTGTGTGCTCAGTCCGCTAGCGACGCTTGTCCGTGAGGCGCCATGTTGTTGACAAAATGTGTGGAGAGAACCCTGCGCGTGCCTCCTGGCCCGTCTACGTCACGTGATCGGCGCCGCTGTGCGTCACGTCAGAGCCACGCCCACGACGGTACGCTGTGAAACTTCCATGTAAAAAAAACAACAAAATCCAGTAAATGTGTGATAGAAGATCTGCAGAGTATGCTTTATGTATTTATTACATCTAAAGTTAACCTAAAGTGGACTAAGGTGAAGGTGTGGTGCCTTCAAATGTCTGAACTTATCCTTTGCATTCACATTATCTGCCAATTACTTTAAATTACCATGTTTTTCATGTAAAGTTCATGCTAGATCGAACTATCCAAATAGCTACACCTACAAACATATTTTGTCTTTTATTAAGGAAGAAACAGAATAATGTGTAAAAAAAAAAAGATGGAATAATGTGTAAAAAAAAAAAAAGATGTGGCCTGCCAGCTTAGTCTTCCAACAATCAGAACAAGGGCTGTGGAACTCAGAAAGAATACTGATAAACAGGAAACGTTTGTGTGTAACTCTCTAATGCTTCCTCTCTGTGTGAAAAGGCTTACCCATACGTTGCAATCTTCAATGTGATATACTATCTCTTATTGTTTATATGCATTTACTTCAGCAGAGATGAGAATGTCAACCTCCTGGAAGCCTCTTCCAGTTGGACTGGCCTGAAAACGAGGATGATCACCGATGCATGATTGCTGTGCGCCATCTTTTAATAGAAACCTCTCGCTCATGGAAGAATCAAGTATTGTTGACATCATACTGATTCCGTAAATTTCATCTATCTTGTTTAAGGATATGCTGCAAACCTGAAGTACCGGTATACTGCAGTTCAATTATTAATTGAACAATATATAGCAGTAGATTATCATATCCATCATGTTAATGGAAAACCATCTATCTTTATTGTCACAAACAGGTTTACATAATACACTCATTACATTTGGTCACTGCATTTGACCAATCCCGGTGCCAGACAAACAAATTGCGGTTAGGGATCTTGGCCACCATCTGATAAATGGATGACAATCTTCCCACCTAAACAATAGTCACCCCCAAAGAAATGAAGAAATGTAAACTCAACAAGATTATTTCAGCAATGCTTTGTCATGATGGCAAATCTAATCTTTTTATGTATTGTTTTTACCCTTCTTAAATAATCTACACAAAGTTGTCATAATCATGCAGCGACTGTTGGACCTTTAACTTTTCTACAGGATTGTTTTACCATTAATTAAACTGCTTTAAATAAATGCATCACAACATTACTTATAAACAAATACTTAAAATGTAAGTGCCAAAAACTACAGAAAACAAAAAAAACACATGTAAACATAATTATATTTAATTATACGTGTGTAAAAACAGACAATATTGCTAATAAGCTAAAATGAGAATATAATAGATTGATCAGTGAAGAATAGAATCCATTAAACATCTAAATTTTCTAAAAGCAAGCAAAAGACAACATCTTACTTCAATGAAAAAGTCATACTTTCTACAGCAAAACACGAAGCAAAAACTATCAGCCTAAATCAACTTCATTAGTAAACCAATAAAACATTTCATGAGTCAAGACTGTGTTCCCATCTCCAGATCATGCATATGAAAATTCAGCTTCTTACTTAAAAATAAGAAGCAATTTCTGAAAGAAACACAGAAAAAACTTTAAGATCTGTATTCTCTAACCCGGGTTAAACAAGCCAAAGCTTTTCAGATGTGTGTGTCTCAATAAAACACAGAATTATCACTGAAAATGAATTAACATCGAATTTATTTAATAATAATTATAATATAATAATTAAAAATTTCACAATCACAAGTGTATATTTCATATGGCTGAGATCCAAATCCAGGATATGTTTTGAGGGATTCAAGTGTTTGTTAAATTGCACTTTTTGATAAATAATGCCTCGATTTCATACGGTTACAACTCAAACCCTAGTTGGCTGATCATATATGTTAAGTCTTACATAATATTATTGCTCAATAGTTTTGCATAGTGCTCAGGGTGGTTTCTTCTAAGGTAAACACTCATTTTCCCTTCTACTCGCTGATTTCCAGTCAGACCTGAAGAAGGACAAATATGAATTATTTCAAACAAAACAACTTGGAGGAAAGAAAACTGATATTTTACTTGTCGAGTAAAACATATGAAATGTCTTATATGAACAAAGGGTTGGGCATTCAGACAGCGTTGAACTTACCCAACTTTCCAGCCGTTCTTTCAATCTTCTCCAAGGCAGATTGCACATCCCCCCCCTCTGGAACGAGGACCTCTATCTCTCCCACACTGTAGCCGAAATCAGCTTGATCAAGATCTACCTGCACCCCCTCTTCCTCTAAAGTGAATGACCGCCGTACTGTTGTAAACTCTGCAAAGGATACCAGATTCATTTCGCCTAACCAACTCTCATCCTCCTGCGAGGGGCTTGCCTCACGCTCGGAATTCTTCTTCAAGACTTCTTTCACTCTTAGCTGAATTTCAGGAAGACTGGTTATCTCCTTATATTGAGTACACATTGCTGCTGCCGTAGCTTGATGTCCGCTCATCCCTTCCGTCCCGGCGGCTGCGTGGCGGCACTTGAGCTCCCAGCATTCTTTATTTCGCTTACGAAGCCACATATCTCTCAAAGTCAAGTCAAACTTGGGGGTGTCGAAGTACTGGTCCAGAAATTGCCGCTGGTCAACGCACACTGCTAAATACAAGTGGGAGGAACAGAGACTGACGATTGAATACATGTGTAATATAAATACTTAACACTAATGCGGCTGCTACAGATATTTTAACTTCATTGTTAACACACAAAAGGCCTGTAACGCTGCAGTTACACTAGAAACTATGAGCAATTAGTGTCTTCAAATGTTTCAGAGTCCATGAGAGACTCTATGATGGCATGGATCACACCATCAGTTTGTCTTCCGTTACAGCGTTACCCACTTATGAAACCGTGTTAGACAAATCAAACACATACCACCAATCTCCTCCAATGTTTTCCGAGTGTCAGCATTGCATAAAAACTTTCTTTCCACTTCAACACTCATCTGGAAAGACACAGCGAGAGCAATACCAGACATTAACTTAACCCTTCTACAGGACGTCAAGACAGACAGGAGCCAAATTGTTTTTGGTAAAAGGACCAAATGGCATAGGACTTTTTAAAATCCCGTATGTAGTTTCCCTGAAACAATTACAGTGATCAATAAAAGGGATCAGTACTGCAGCACCTACATAACATGTGAGCATCAAGATAAGCATTATGTTTTTGTATTATAATTTGAAATACGGTGGAAACAAACTGTGTAACAATCCCAGATTACCATTATTTAACCTGTAACTAACATTTATATTGGTAAATGTGTGTATTTTCATTTTTGCACATTTCATGAACGATTGTACTCGAAACACACAACTTCACTGACATTCCAAGTTTCAACACTATTTCCACGTTGTACTGGATTAACGCATCGATCAATGGTTGATTCAGGTTTAACCTTCAAATGTGTTGCTTTTAAATGTCATAGTCATTGTTTAGTTTGTCGTTCCAATCATAAACTAACACAGTAAAAGCTCCTTAAGCCACAACAGTCTGCTACGACTGTCATTCGAATTAAAAGCATATATCTTTATCGATAAGATAAAATCCCAATTAACGTGGTGACACACCTTCAAAACAATCAAGAGATTTCTATAATCCCAATAATTCGGCATGAAAATCAGGACGACCGACCGACCGGTCCAACAAGCACGTTTTTGTTTTTTTGTTTTTTTTTTGCTCAGGCGCGATTAGAGGCACCTAAGAGTGTATTCGTGATCATCACTTCCTGTCCCAGAAGCGCAGAGAGTGCAGTTTTAATCCTCATGAATATTTATTACACTCGCTCGACTGTTGATGTGCGCCACGCCTACCATCTGATTGGAAACATGTGATAAATCGATGATGAACAAAGCGTACTCGGTCATGAAGCCATTATTCCACCTTAATTAACTCGTCACACACAAGTCAACAGAATGGCGGCTTTTTTTTAATTTTTTTATTTACCTTTAAACAAGGGAATTCTATTTAAGTAAGTATTACCATATTTTTTTTTAAAGAAAATATATTACAGTCCCCCCCCTCCTCGTATATTACTCGATAATAAATGGATTAATACTATTTAATATCTGCGGGGTTACATAAGAGGCCTGATAGCCGCTGAATGTCAGCAATCAGCCTTGGGGGGGAGCTGTGGTCTGTTTACTAAAGGGAAGAGGGGAAGGAGAGAGGGATAGGACGGATGGAGGGAGGGAGGGAGGGAGGGAGGGGGAGAGTGTGTGTGATTGAGAGAGAGAGAGAGAGAGAGAGAGAGAGGGGGATAGGACGGATGGAGGGAGGGAGGGAGGGGGAGAGTGTGTGTGATTGAGAGAGAGAGAGAGCGAGAGAGAGAGAGAGAGAGAGGGGAGGGAAGAAAACTTTTCACTTCTGAGGATCCACAGAGTGTGTGTGCGTGTGCGTGTGCGTGCGCGCGTGCTGGAGCGGCGACCATGCAGGTAAGAACGCATTAGCTAATTGCTTTTGAACTTAATTAAACGTCTTTGGCGATCGGCTAATTGCGCCGATTCGAGCGACCTGCGGCCGACAGAACCGCGGATCGAACCGCGGATCGCGTCACGCTCTGATCCGATCCCTTCCAGAAATCGAACATTAAAGCACAAACTTTTTCTGCCTCTCGTCTCTTCTCGCTTGCACCCCCCCCCCCCCCCCCCCATCGTCGAAGCGAACGCCGCGGCGCACGTAATCCGCTTCGAGTAGCTTTTTTTTTTTTTTTTTTTAGCATTTCATTCACACCAATTACGAATATAAACCGTTTAATTGTTATTAAATGGCCATGTGTTGCACCGTAAGTGTTTACGGTACGGCTACGGGGCGCTGGTTTCCGTCGAAAGGGGGTCTGCTGGGCGGCGAGGGAGGGGGGGGGGGCGCGGGGGGGTGCGCGTGTTTTCTAACACATCTGTGAGCGGAGCCCACGTTCATTAATTAAACGGCTTCAGTCGGGCTAGGCCTCAATTTGCGCTGTTGAGCTGAGCAGCAGGCGGCGGGCGGTGCGGCGCTACATGCCCGACTGGCAGCCCACACTCAGAGGGGTGAGGACGCAACTCGAGGCCGAGGTTTCTGATGTAAACCTCCGGAGTTTGTTTTCCGTCTCGGATGGACTCCGGGACGTTAGAGCTGCAGTTCCCACCGGGACCGGGGCAGAGTTTGTTGGGAGCGGAGACGGGGCCAGTTGCGGGTAGTTTGAGCAGAGCTTAATTGTGCCCTGCCTGCTAACAGGCTAGCTAGCGAAGTGACACGACTGTTATTAGCCGAGTCGCTTTTTTTTTTGTTTTTTTGTTTATCGCTATTAATTTAATGGCTATCAAAGATCAACCGGACACCTGATTTATGACGAGTGTGTCCCGGCTTTCGCAGGTTGGGCGGTGGGAGTTATCGCAGCGTTTCAGAGTAATCGCGAACCAGTTTTTCCCAGAAGCACGACCGTAATGCGACGTTCCGGGGGGGGGGGGGCTTCTCCACCTAGCTTCCGAGCTAATTGACTCGTCTCTGGCTGGCAGAGCTAATTAGACTGCTCGTTAATTAACCGACTACAAGTAGAAAGCCGCCGATCTTGTTGTCGTTTGGCTTTTACTTCTGAGGCGAGTGATGATGTGTACTTTAAAGGCGACATGTTATTCAGAAATAGACTAGTCGGGGGGTATAAATTGTTCCTCTAACCCTGCTAGCTTGCTAATTGGCACGGCGAGGGGAGCGGGGATTGTCGCTGTGCTGGTATTTCTCCTCATGGACGTGCACGGCTCGTTTAGATGCATCCAACGACTGCTTGTCGGTGCGTCGTAAAAACAGTCTAAAATATACGTGCTAATTATTATTGGTTCGTTAATTTCAATGCAATCCTATTTATTATATAGGCTGCATTGGGGATGGGAGGGCTTGGCCTTCTGTTGGGGTTTAAGGGACACTATACTAATTGTAGATGCTCAATTAGACTGTTATATTTTACTATTTTAATGGACGGAATGTGTTTCATCTTCCCATGTGGTGATACTTTGTTGAAAGTTGGATTGAATGCAAAGCTTTTTGAAACAATGGATCTTTTATCTGGAACTGGGTTACATTTAAATGATGCATCCAGTGATTGTCTACTGGAAGAATATAATTTGAAATGATCCTGAAGGACATAGATAACGTTGTGACCACGTCAATAATTAGTCTAATTAAATGCTGATCTAATTTTAAAACGGTGCAATGCCCTCCTTGAAGAATAACCGCTTCTGATTGAGGGTTCAAATCACAAACCGGCAGTGCGTGTGAAGTGCTGGTGGAATAATGTTGTACGTTTCAGGTCGCATGATTGGACTTGATCACCTTTTCTTTATTTATTATAAGACATTTTGGTGGAAATAAATTGGGGTCGATAGTCTGATTTTTTTTAAATCAAGAAATATTAAAAGATATTTAACATCTATTGCAATCTGATAATTTTTCACTCTAATAACATTTAGCATAATGCTGATATGCTAAACGATTGATTGAAGTTTGCATTCAGAAGTTGTCGGACATCAGATCTCTTGAATATCTTGTAAGACATTTTCAAGATTGAGCCTAATTAAAAATAAAATTAATGGTAATAGTAATGTTATTTAATAACTGGATTCTCACATTTTTATTGTGTTTAAATTTTCGTTTTTTATAGGAGGAGGCTGGAGAGACTTTAAACAGTGAAAGCAATGGGCTGGCAGAGTGGCTGTGTCCCCTATGCCAAAACGGTCAAGCTGACAGATCGTCCCTGTCTCAACATCTCACTGAACAACACAGTGTGCTCACATCTTGTGTTGACAAACTGCTGGACATAGTAAGTATGGTCGAAACATAAAATCCCAAATCTCACCTGTATCTGAATTCACAAGTTTTTCACAACACATTATATTCCATGAAGAGTGTTGCTTTGTACTGCTTTAACTCCAAGCGTTATGTTAAGTGAGTCCACTTGTTGCTGCAGTTAATACAAATTTTAAAAGGACATTAAGAGGGATTGTTGGTGCATATTATGCAATGGGGTAAATGAACAACTGTGTTGCCGATGAGGGGGAGAAGTCACAAGAAGTCTTTTGTCATACATGACAAAAATGATACTCATTGGTGGGCTACCTTATTACAATTTTCATATATTATGGTGTAATTAAAGGGACAACTTGCCAATTTCCTGGTTTTGCTAACAATGCATAACAAGTAAGACCGGTTACATATTTGCAATGGGGTGTTCTAAGCAGTAATTTTCATGCTTTGGAAATCCAATAAAGAAATTTTGGATATATGATATAATTACTATTTAATAACATTTGTAAAAAATCAATTAGTTTTTGATTCCTCTGTCATTTTGACGAAATGCTGTGATTTCCGGCTAATCAAATGATCTCCTCTGACTCACTGGGTAAATTTGTCACTGGCTGACTCTTGCTCTCGTCAGAATTCTTCTCTCCTGCTATCTTTGTGTTACTGTTTTTCAAGGACACTGCTATTGAATCCTGGCCTTTGCGCTACAAAGATGATAGTGATTGGTGCTAAGAAACACAAACAAGTCAGTGTGTATATTTTGCCTTTATAATAGAGGGATTATGTGTTCAGCCACACTTCCACGCTAAAAGGTGTGGCGCGCTGGTTTTGTAACACCGCAAATTGTCTCATGGATATAGATGTCTTATCCAAAGACAAAATAATGTGAGGTGTTTTTTTTTTAGAAATTTCAGAAAAGATATACAATCATTAATTGGCCCGGTTCAAATTCAAATTATGGAGTGTGAACTGGTAGCTGAAGAGGTGACTGCGCTCCTGAGCTTTGCCCTGCCCATGAGCAAAGCGGGTTCTGCCACATGGCTTCACTCCAGCTCTCTCCATAATTGCATGTCTTCAGGCTGTGCGTGGAAAAGTGACAATTCACGCGCATGCTCCGGTGTGTGTGTGTGTGTGTGTGTAATATACCAAGTGTAAATAGAAACTTAAGCACCTGTTTTTAAAGTATTTGCTGAGAAGACTTAACATTTAAAGTTAGCATTTGATTGGGTATACTCTTTGTAGTAAGCCTGTGACATTGTAATAAGCAGCAGCAGTCACTAGTTTTAACACGCCTATTCATTCCTCGCGTTGTTATTGTTTTGACTATTATCTATCTCGTGGAACAATGCCGAAGACATCAGAGCTATGAAATGACATTTGAGGTTCTTCAAGTTAACCACCATTCGTCTTGATGACAACCTTTTTCCACTTCCTGAGGTAGTCAGCTGGGATACTTTACAATCAACAGGTCTACCATGTCAAATTAAAGACTTTCTCCCCTTAATGCGCTGTTACTGTGTAAACGGTTGTGTCTAGGTAGCATTGGCTTACAGTAAATTACCCCATTCTACAACTGACTGTAATTACTTTTTAAAATTCTCTTTAAGTACATTTGCTAAAAGCATCAAATGCTATGATGAAACTGGCAGCCAGAGAGGGCTAGTTGGAAGAATCTATACTCTGAAGCACTTTGTGTTACATTTGTGTTTGGTTTTTGCTTACTACAATACTACTGAGTCCACGCTTTTGACTGGTGCTCTGTATGTGTTCAGAAACATTGAATAGTATAGTTGGATGAACACAACAAAGGCAGCTGTGCTCCTGCCTTCTGGGGTGATTTTCAAATTAAAGTGTTTCCAGGGTTGCTATGTGTAGTAAAACCACACATGGCATGTGCCAAATTTGTGCTGAGCAAAAGTATAAGAACTGTCATCTGATCTGAAAGAAGTCTCCTTTTTTATGTCAATTTTGCTGACTCTCTTCTGTTATTTTCTTTTAATAGGCTGTTGTCCTGAAACAGGCTACAAGTGGAGAAGGAGAAAAAAGTGTCCCAAAGTCTGCAAGTGAGTGTGAAACACCTATTGAATTATTTAATTCAACAATTTATTTAATAACAAACACTGTAAAAAAAAAAAAAAGACTAATGCTTGCTTTTTTGTCTTAAGTTCACAACTAGTGTCTTTTTTTATATAAAAGTGATATTGCTCTATAGTGAATTAATATAATGTGTTGCATGTAATTAAAAAAGATTTCTTCCAACGTAGGTTGGTTTTGTGAAGGTGGGTAATAGTCAACATGGGGTGATAAAGTGTCCAATTCAGTACTACATTTTCCCTTATTTAGCGTTCCATGCTTAGAACATGAGCGTTAAACCTGTGTTCATTTTATCAGATGCTGAATCTTCACAATCGAAGCACGCTGAAGACATCGTTTCAGATCCCTGCCAATGCAGTGAGAGTTCAGTCGTTGGAGAAGAGGAGATGGAGGAAGAGAGGATAACGGGACACGAAGGAGGTGAAGTCCGACCAAACGAGAAGGAAAATCAACTTTCAGGGGCCGCGCAGCAAAATGTGACTGAAAACAAGGAAATCCCAGATGTCATTGAAAAGTCAGTTGGTAAAAATGGTGTGTCAGCTGAACATAACGCGTCATTCAAATGCTACGCTTGCCAGGAAAAGTTTCCCAGCAAATCTGCTTTGAGCGTGCATTACAACTCTGACTCGCACATTCAGAGAATGACAACAGGCTCTGCTAAGCAATGTGGAGAAAATGATCCCCAAACTCCTGCTGTTCCCGTCTTGTCTCGGCCATATATATCAAACAAACCCTACCAGTGTGCTATATGCCGCGTCTCTTACAATCATGCCATCACACTTGAGAGCCATATGAAATCTGTCCTGCATCAGTCCCGCAGCAGAAGTGCTGGAATTGTTGCACAAGGTGCAAAAAATGCAGTAGCCACTACTACTTCGGGAGGTAGCGTCACTACTGATCCTAACGCTGTAGGGACCACGTCTGCTACTGGGACCAGTCAGTTAGTTACCACCACCAACTGTGCTGCGTCTGGGACACTGGTGGTGACGACACCAAATGATGGGGAACAGGTCCAAACTTCACAAGTGGCACCTTCGCTACTTGCATCTCCTGTGGCCTCAGCTCAGGCAGTGTCAGCCTTTCTCACCCTCCTCACATCTAGTCCCAACACCCTCTCGCATTCCCTCATCCCCTCCCTGTTTCCGGCTGGTGCTGCTGCTAGTGCTACCGTGCCTCAGCTTGTGCCTCAGCCTCAAATGGTCATGCCCTTGATCTTGAATGGACTCCAAGCCCAGACCCAGCAGCACCAAGAGAACCAGCAAGGCCAGCTTCTTACCCAATGTGTGCCATTTGTAGGTCTGAGCACAGCCCAGCAAGCCCTCCTAACCCAAAGACTGAACAGCTTACGGAACCAGTGGCCCTCTTCAGCAGTCTCAAGTGTTCAGCCCTGTCTAGAAGAGCAAAAACAGACTTTTAAGTATGAGACGGATAAAGAAAGCCAAGACAGCAGGGAGACGGTTGAAGAGAAGGCCTCGGATCAGATCGAAGAAAACAATAACTGGACTTTGGTGAACACCAAATCTCAGAAAATTAAGGAAGAAGATGGTAAAGAATTTGCACCATCTCCCAATGATGAAAGGAAAGTGAAGGTTGAGAGTAATGAAGATAATGAGAAGGCACATAGCGATAGCACAACGGATGGAGACGGCTTGACTAATCAGTTGAACCCAGAAGGTGACAAAACAACTAGCCCTAGTCGCTCCCCAGTGACCACAGAAAAAAGCCTCTACAATAAGAACCTGTCGCCTTCTGCATCTGTTCCCAGTAATTCAAGTTTCAGTCCTGTACATTTAAACCTTACACTTAGCCCTGATTCTACTCCTCAAAAATCACATTCGGGCACTAGCCCTTGTGGCTCTGTTGGCACCCCAAGATCCAGCCCGAGTACAAATGCCTTAACTAACAACCAAACTCGGCCCTATTGTACTTCAATGCAATCCGTTCACTCAGACCCTCCAGTACTGTCAGAGTTTCAGACGGAGGTTCTCTGGGCATTCTTTGAATCACGCAGTGAGGCTGATGCTGCAAGTCCTCCCCATGAGGACTGTGAGGCACTGGGAAGAGAGGTGGGGTTGTCGGAACAAGAAGTACGCAAGTGGTTGAGCCAGGCCAGATATATAAAGCAGAGGCAGAGGTCAACCGAGCTGGAACATGTGAAAGGCTTGGCAGGATTTTCAAAGTATGCTCAAGCTTTGGACAATGACTATGACGACGAGGAAAGCTCGCTAATTATAGCAGAAGGTGAGGATGATGCCGAAGCATCAGGTAGTAGTCACGCTATAGATTTGTCTAGTAAAAGAGGGAAACGCAGACCGAGAGATTCTTGTCTCACTTCTGACTCTGAAAATGAGGTGTATACATCTGTTATTGTGTCTGATGAGGAAACTCAAAGTGACTCTTTGAAGGTGGCTGCTGAGAGCCCCGCCAAAGACTACACACAGTATGAGGGCCAAGGAGACAAGGGGTCAGTTGGAGGAAAGGTCTTGCGCTCCACAACGGTTTTTCTTTCTGATGCAGAGGATGAATATGAAGATGAGGACGGTGGAGGGGGCCAGAGAGCTAAAAGGAAAAAACGAAAGGGAGATTTTGAGTGTGATGAGGTGCAGGTGAAGCAGGAGAGACAGGACTTGGATTTAGATCTAGAGTTAGAGGCACAGGGGGATCCCCCAAGTTCACTGTCATGTCATGCTATGGACCATCCTGAGATTCCAACCAGTGCCCTCCACTCACTGCCTTTATCTATTGCTCCCTTTTCTACTCATTTCCTCAGCCCTTATGTTCTCTCTCTTACCCCATCATTGGTTGGAGACGGTGGCAAGTTACCTGTCTTTCCTAACCCACAAACTATTGCACGCTTCTCCAACTCTCTTCTCTCACACTCTCTCTCTTCCCACAACCAAACTTCTTATTACATGGCCAATGGTGATTACCCCGAGTCTGCTCTAGATCTCAGCATGGGGAAAAGTGGCTCAAAATCAGCCTCTTCCTCATCAACTCTGTCTGATAAAATTGCAGCACAGAAGGGTCAGTTGCTGGATGGGCTCGGTTTAAGGCCCACTTCCAAAGGCCTGGTAGTTGTCCAGGTGAAACCTGAATCAGTTTCTGCAATGCCCTGTACCAACAGCAGTATGAGTCTGAGTAACTGCAACAGCATGGTAAAGTCCAGTATTTACATGAGGGCAGCTGAGAAAATGAATACCAAACTATTGGAAAGGGAGCATCAAAATGAAAGAGAAAAAGAACAGGAGCCGCAGCAGCAGAGGAAGTCCAAAGGAAAGAGATATCGAGATATGCGACGTTCAAGGACCATCATTCAAGCTGAACAACTAGACATTCTATACGGCTGCTATTTCAAAGACCCAAATCCTGGGAAACACGAATTTGAGCAGATTTCAGAGTGGGTCCACCTTCCCAAAAAAGTTGTTCAAATTTGGTTCCAGAACATGAGGGCAAGGGAGCGAAAGGGAGAAGTCCGATTCATCAGTGACGGGACCTTGGCAGCGGTTGGCAAACCTCTCATCAAATTTACCTGGCCTCTTTCCAAACCCATATTCTCCAGCAAGCCTCCTCCAAATAATACAGGGTGCATCGCTTCTATTCCAATAGTGCGCACTCTCATTAAGACGGAGAGAGAACCTGCCAAGGACCTGGGCAAACCTGCTGTGCTAAAAAAACTGACCCTAGTTCCCATCAAGCCCAAGGAAAGTAGTCCCTCAGCAACAGTCTCTCCTATAAGCACCAGTGCTTCTGCAGTGCCAAAGACCAAACTCGAAACCACCAGCAATTTCACTATGGTCAAATTTGCGCCCAAAATCAGCACCCCTGTCCTTTTGGCACCTCCCACAGATCCTGTCCCTATTGCACCTCGACCAGCCCAGAAACGAAAGTTAGAAGAAGAGAGTGAGGAAGAAAATACAGATGAGGACAAGGAAGAGGAAAATGAGGTGGATCTTGGCCCAGGGACCAGCAACCGCATGGTGCCTAAGTTGCCCACAACTTCCATCAACAACAGGCCTACTTCCTCAACAGTGGTGCCTCAGAAACAGAATGGGCTCAACTACTGGACCCCCAAAGTTCCCATTAAGATCAACACACTATCAAGAGAACAATTGTCTCTTCCAGCTCACACATCTTCTCGAACCATCCCCCCTCCCCCTACCCCCAGCATTGCACCAGTTAGCCCGAATACTGCCACCTCTGCCAAAGTGGCCAGTCCCTCGACCCCAGTCGTCGCCAAGTCAAGCCCATCAGAAAGCAGCTATTTGCCCCATTCATCCAGCCGAAGGCCACGCACACACTTGTCCTGCCTACAACTCTGTATTTTGCAGTCCTGTTACGAGATTTGTGCCCATCCTAACGCAATGGAATGCGAGGCAATAGGCACAGAGCTCCACCTGCCACTCAAGGTGGTGCAGATCTGGTTCCAAAATACCAGAGCCAAGGAGAAGCGCTGGAGGCTGCAGCAAGAGAAAATGGTAAGACAAGGAATAGTCCGATTGTACAAAGTCACACTGATAAATGAGAATTCATAAAACTTGTTTTAAAACTGACAAAGTAGGTCACTTAAATGGAAAAGTTTATTTTTTTTAATTTCTTTTGGAACATCATTCCAGCTTTGCACCTTGAATTGGCAAATAAGAATTAGATTATCAGTCCTAGTTTTAGGGACCCCCTGACCTGCATATTTTAGATGTTTCCCCTCTCCAACGTACCTGACTAAAAAGAAAAGTTTAAGTCTTTACCTGAACTGATCATATGAATCAGATATTTTGGAGCAAGAAAACATGTAAGGTCTCCATCATAAAGAATCACAGTTGTCGCTGCTTTAGAAATGGCATGGAAAATCGGGACTGCAGTAAAACCGTGCACCTCCGGATTAAGCCTGGACATGCAAATTTGCAATCAGATTAAAAACTTGGGACTAAATAATGGTGTGAATGCTTTTGCCTCGTGCTGAAATGTTTAAACTATTTCAACTTTAATCATTGTACAAAACGTGCTAAAGGACCGCTACACCCCAAATAAGTAAGCGACATATTCCACAAGCAAAATATAAATGTATATTGTATAATAAATGTATTGTCGAAGCCATTAAACAGAGGGTTTGAATGTTAGTCAGATGATGATCTGTACTGAAATTATAAAACATTAAATTGACTCCCTCTCCTATCCTGCCTGTCATCCCACTTTCCCCATTCCCAGTCTCCTCTGGCAGGTGGAAATATGGACATGAGCTCAGGAAGCTACCTGCAATACAATGCTCTGAAGGCCAATCGTCCCATCCTGCCCAAACCTGTTCAGCTGACAGTTACTGAACCTCCCGCTTCCTCAGTGCCTGGCCAGCCAGTGCCAAAGGAGACCCTGACAGGCCGCTGTGACGCATGCAACGTCTCCTTTGAATCCCGGGCTGCAGCAAGGGCCCACGTGTTCTCCTCGCATCATCTGGCAACCCTGAGAACCACTAACTTTGGCCAGCCAACATCGCTTGTCAGCAAAAATGGAACCAGTACTGGCGGCGCAGGCAGTGCTGTGCCAGGCTCACAGGCCCCTCAGTCCGCCAGTTCTGGTGCTGGTTCTGGTTCTGGAGGAGAGATGGCCATTGATTCACCGCCACCAATGGCTGTCAGCGACAGTTAAAGACTCAGATCATGATTGGTCTGTACACTGACTATTCTTGGACCCATTTGGGCTCCTCAGATTTTAATAAATAAATTTGAGCACTAATCCTCAAAAGCTAGGCTCCCCTGCTTCTGCTATCCTATGCTCAAACGTCACTGACGAGATGTATGCTGATCTATCGAGTTTCCCTGGATCTCCACGCTGCTTCACACTCAATCAGTTGCTATTTGATAAGTGATGAACAACTCAAGTCTCCACAGTTTATCCCAATATTCCTGGTCCTCAGTCTGTAGTTATATTTTACCTTGATGACCTTCCTATCATTTATAGACATAGAACTTGCCATGCTTCAACTGTCCTACCCGAAAGACTGATGCAAAAGTGTTTCCTATTTGGAAGCGGCCATTTAGCATCCTGGAAACGCTTTTTTTTGTTTTTGTTGGATGAACACAAACTACTCTCATTAGTAACCCCCTCTTTGCTCCTGTGGAATTGTTTTTCCTCATGCCTACTTTTCTCTTTGGGCAAAGATTGCTTTGATATAATATAAATGGACTGAAACATTGGAGCAGGAAGAACTGGTATGGACTGTCACTTTTTATTTGCTACAGGAGTGGGGTCTGAAGACTGTTATGTCCTCTCGTTTGGGATATAAAAAGAGGTACTTTAGACAGAATAGAGCTGTTGAGTTGTCCCATTTACATGTTCGTAGATCTCATGACAATCCAGATGGACAGGGCAAAAAGAGAGGCTGAGGAAGGTTGAATCTTGGCAATCCGCACTTTGACGCATTTTACCTAGTTTGAAATGTTTTAAGCATTCTAATGCAAGTGTCTTTGTCAAAAGATACATTAATGCATGATGGATTCAGTTGCTAGTCCAATGAAACATGCTTCATTTGTGAGCAAAATATGTAAGATACAGGCCCGGGTAAAAACAATGAAGAGCTTTGCTCCACAATGCTTTTATATCCATCTTTTGGGGAAATATCTGAAAAATCTAGAACTTAACAAAGCATCCCTGCACAGTTATCAGAATTGTAAAGGCCAAGAACCTCTATTAGCAGCAATTATTTTTTTTCTGTATTCCATTTACCCTCCAAATGGCCTGAGTGCCGTTTTGAAATCTGGCTCTTCAAAGCTGTCATGGAAGAAAAAAAATGTCATTGATTTTAACGGCAAGCGTTAGACGAAACACCACCAGGTAGATGAATTCAAGCCGAGTGTTCCTCTTGATGCTTGGCAGTTATTTTCTTTCTCACCTCGGCCTGGGGATCTCGCCTGATTTCGTAGATTTACATTTTTCTTTGCTCAAATACATTGCATAAAACAGTAAAGCCAAGTACATACCAATTTGGTTATTTCAATGTTTCTACAAACGAAAAGAGAAGCAATTAAAATCTGGTAAAAAAAAAAATAGATTTTTATTTAAATATTAATATAACAGGACATGAGATGAGCAGTTTCCTGTGTTTTCCCCCCTTGTGTTCTTCAGTTTTGGCAATTACTAATGGTAATGTGTGTGCTGTGAAATGAGATGCAATGCCTGGAAACCATAACAAGGGAGACAGTTGGTATTACTTGTATCCTTAACAAACTCACGGATACATATATCTTGGAAGCAAATTGAGAAGCATTAAATGTGTTGACTGAGAGCTAATGAGATGGTGCTGTGTTAAAGGACACATACTAAAGATGTTTTTCCTTCAATTTAAGCTGTATATTAATGTTACTATTGATAGTTTTAATGAAATGCAAAACTAAAACAAGAACTTTTTTAAAGAAATATATTAAAAAATAAAGATATTCCAAAGGAATCCTCCCTTTGCTTTCTGTCATTCAAAAACCAAAAAGCAATCTTGAGGTCGACAGAGAGCGGGAGAGGTGTTTGTAAATGCAAACTGTAGAGGACATCCCATGGCTTGGCACTTGCACTAGTCCACAATTTTTGCACAAGCTACAGACATTTCAAACGAACACAGCCATTAACATAACAAGAGTCACAGGGTGTGGATTTTAAAACGAGGGTTACAATATCCTTTCGAAAGTAATAATTAGTGCTCCTGTTGTAAACTGTATCTTGCGTGTAAAGCACAGCCTGGAGTGCTTCGAACTTGCACACTCAGACTCTGTTGCACTGTCCAATCTAGATAGGTTTCTATGGAGATATGCTTTTTATTCCCCTGTGTTTCATTGTCACTTTGAGTATCACTATTGTTATAACTGTACTACTACTACTTATACAAATTATCATTACTACTCATCACTGTTTTTGATTATAATTGATCCATAAAGGTTTTAAATGCCACACCTCTGTTCAAAACAGTATGGTATTCCTATGACTATTGAACAATAATCGTGGCAGTGTTGTTATGAATTGTTAGATTTTTGATTAAGCTTATTTCCTCCTCACTTGTTTTGCCTTTTTTGTGTTTGGTCTCCATTATTCTTTCTTTGATATACAGAAAAATAAAATCAGTTCAACTACAAATATTCTTTTTGTGTTGCATGGGCATTTGTTTGTAGTGGGAGTCTTTCATGGCTTTAAATCACTCTAAAATACAATGTACTGTCCGAAGTTTAATATGACTGAAATATGTGAAAAATAAGTCATGAGGGTTATAACGAGACTCAATTTAGCTCGCTAAAACGTGCTTTGAATTAATTCCCTGTACTCGGATTTACCGGATTTGATTGACAGAATCTCTATCTAATTAAAGGAGCGCGTGTGATATGGGGAACCGGAAACTCTGACGCGACTATCCAATAGGAATGTGGCAGACAGCACGGAGGTGTGTCCAGAACCGTCCGTAGACCAATAGGAAAGCGAGCTTTAGACCCGCAGTAATTCATGACTCCGCCCTCGGCTTCCATTTCTGAACCGAGGGGATATCGCCGCCCGCGCGCAGACTTCGCTTCCATTTATATCTACTCGCTTAAGTAAATAAACTAGATTTTCTGCCGTAAATTAGGGCGATTTCGTAGGTACAGCGCGATACGCTAGTCGTGGAATGCTGTTTTAGCACCGCCTCGGACTGTAGCCGCCCTATTGTTTAGCCATTTTAACTTTATTAAGCGGTGTTTTCCGCCGCCCCGCTCACTTCACCCCCCCTCGCGTGCGCGTGGGGGCCTACGACGTCGGTTTGGCCACGAGGCGAGTTTGAATAGTTCCAACAGGACGATGGCGGAGTTAGGTAACGGGCTGGTGGAAGAATCTCTATTGGATTCAGACCCGGGACATCCCGAGCTGGAAGACACGGGCGTCTGTGACGAAGAGCACGGGCTGGAGGAAGGAGAGGCCTCGATTGAAGACCCGGTGAGTGAAGGGCATTGTTTCAGAAATACACGGGAAAACGCTGTGGTTGAATATAAATATAAAGTAAGAGATGATCGAAGCCGGCAGTCCGGTTTCACTTTGTCCTTCTACAAATCATGGATGCCCATTACTGGTAACGCCAGCTCCGGTTTAACCGCCATTGTGGTTCGCGCAGTGCAGTAGAAATGGGAGGCAACATGCGCGGTGTCGGCCGCCATCTTGGCGCAAAAGCCGCGCTAGCTTCTCTGCACCAGGGAGCAGCTCCGAGTACTTGAGAGGGAGGGGGAGGAGGAGGGGGGGGGGGTCGTTGTCGCAAAAAAAAAAATGCTCGGCGGAGATGTAGGGGAGCGCTCGGGGTGAGGGGAGGGAAGGCCGCCGCCATTAGCCGCCGCTGTGCGAGTCTACCATTTGCAGAAGGCGAGCCGCTCACGGTAATGTCTGCCGTTTGTCGCGTTTCCCGTTTCATTCATTCATGCGGAGCGTTGCTACACGCCAAAGCGCTGCCGGTTACACGCGTGAATGGGCTGGGCGAGGCTAACGGGCCGTCTCTAGGCAGCGTCAAGCCGAGCTAAGTTCACCCGAGTGCCGGGAGATGCTATTACACGGCTCTTACCGGCTAACAGGCTAGCTGAATCATAGAAAAGGGCTTTTTATTCAGTGAGACGTGCAGTTTAATGGAGCCCGAGTCGTGTAAGAACACGCAAGTCGGCCTCGTTTCCATTAATCGCGCAGAAAGGCGTCGGCTTTTGACGGTCACGTCCTTGCGGGTCCAGTGCTCGCAGTAAAGGGCACGACGCGGCGGATTGCGGGTTCTGAAGGGCTGGGTTCGCATCCTTTAACCTACAAGGGGGGGGGGGGGCTGTACATGCGACAAAAATGGGAGTCGCATGTGTGACGGCTGCATTGATGAACGCTGTTACCGTGAATTATACTTTAGTTCACTTTATGACTGTTGCTTTTTATGTACCAGATTATTGTGTAAATGGACACAATGGAGACTCTAACGCGGTCTGGCTCCTCCAGTGCGACCTTTTGTTTTGTGTGGGAACATGCTCGGGCACAAATCGGGTCGGGGTGGCTGCTGCAGTGCAGCACCGTCGGGCGGGAGGGTCCGTTCCCAGGGAGGAAGGACGCTGTGCTCCTCATCGAAATACAAACGCGTCCTGATAGTCGTCATTGTGTCAAAAACGCAGTAACGAAACGGTTGTCCTCGGGGTCGGCCAGGAATTCACGTATCGCCTTTAAGTGTGCGCATTTCTAATGAACCATTTTGAATGTTGTGTTTACAATTGACCGGATTATTGTGTTTGAATCATTAAATGACGTTTGCAACACAAGTTGGATAATGTGCGTGCCCGTTTGCACAGTTTCAGCGTCTGCTTTGCTGCTGTGCTGTTTATCTTAGGGCGTAGTTGTGGCATATATCACATAGCATGGATTGACTTGGTGGTCGGAAAATCACCGGCGCAAAGGAAGAGCCCCTGAGGTGAAATCTCCAATAGTACCGGGAACACTTAGATTTCGTGGCTGACCGGCCTCAGCCTGCGTTGCGCGTTGCGGGAGTTGTTGTCCTTTAGGATGAACTGACTATTCAAATGGAATTTGTCTCTGTTCCAGGAGCTGGAGGCGATCAAAGCTCGGGTGAGAGAGATGGAGGAAGAGGCAGAGAAGCTGAAGGAGCTGCAGAGCGAGGTGGAGAAACAGATTTATCTCAGCCCCCCACCAGGTGTGTTTCTGTTTCTGAAAAACGAATGGCCCTTCTTTCCCCTGGTCAGTCCTCATCGTCGCGCTCTCTTTGCTGTAACGGTACGCTAAAATGTCATTTTGGTTCGGTTTCTTCATATTCAGTACAAAAAAGACAAAACGTATAAATAAATAAAAGCGACCAATTTGGGTGATATTTCAAGTACATTTGATTGACTTTTTAAAACTATTGTATTGTAACAATTTAAAAATCTTAATTCAATTATGAATAAAGTTTTTGGTTAGAGAGATTAACGTCTTCACGTTTCCTGCAGAAAGCACGGAGATACAGTGGAGAGATGGGAGGGTCTTCCATGCATTTGCCATTTATCACACCTGCGGGCTACTAGCACGCCTCCCCCTCAGTCAATAGTGTCCGTCAGTCAGAGGCGGCCGTCCGGAAACTCACCCAGGACTTTAGTTCCGCACGGACCGCTTAGATGGCGCTAGTAATAAATTTAATGAGGAAAAAATGCATAAAAAAATAACCGAAACGGTTCAATACATCCACGTGAACCGTTGCACCCCCGGACATTACCCAGTTAAAGAAGAATGTGATGAAACGCGCCTCTTAATGTCACATTCTGACCTCTCTTTTGGGTTGAGATGTTTCAGAGTGCATTCAAGGGACAATCGACGGGCCTTCAGGCCACACATTGCCCCCCCCCCCCCCCCCCCCCCGTGCAACGCAGTCTTTAGCGCTAATGATTCACAGGATACACCTTTGGGCAAATAAACCACCCATGCCTTCCAACAGCTTTTAATTACCCAGAGTCCTTTTGGGCGAGCTGTTGAGGCGTGACCTCAATGACCTTTGGTTTTACTCTGTAATTGTCTTCCCTTTGCAGCTGGCCCCGTCATTATGTCGATCGAAGAAAAGATGGAAGCGGACGGCAGGTCAATTTATGTCGGCAATGTGAGTAACCGCTTTGTTTCATGTTTATGCAAATGTTGCTGCTGCCGCTCTCTCGGTGGCTAATCTATATCCTTCGTTCAGGTGGACTACGGCGCCACGGCGGAAGAGCTCGAAGCTCATTTCCATGGCTGTGGTTCGGTTAACAGAGTCACCATCCTGTGTGACAAATACACGGGGCATCCTAAGGGGTAAGAACCGTTATGCTTTTCACCTTAGAGAAGGCGTCGGCCGCTCGTCTCGGGGGTGGTTGTGCCACGGAAAGTGACCGCTCCCCCTTTTTGTAGGTTCGCCTACATCGAGTTTGCAGACAAGGAGTCTGTTCGGACGGCCATGGCTTTAGACGAGTCCCTCTTCAGAGGAAGGCAGATAAAAGTAAGAGCCTTTTGTTCTTCTTTTTTCCTCTCCAAAAGCAATCCATGTGAACGACCTAATGACTGTAAATATTAGTTCATTATTCAGTGTGATTTTTTAAAAAACTTTTACTATATTATTACCCTTTTAAAAGTGCACCAAATGGATCAGCGCTCGGTCTCATTGCTTACTTGTTGTACAATGACAATAAAGGCTTTCTGTTCTACTTATCTTTTTAATCCTTGCTTCATTTAAACATCAACAGCGTCGTTGATCGACGTGTCCTTTGCTAACTTGCTCCTCAGGTGGGAGCTAAAAGAACAAACAGACCAGGCATTAGCACCACAGACCGCGGCTTTCCACGGGCTCGTTTCCGATCACGGGGCGGCGGTTTCACATCGCGTGCCCGCTACTACAGTGGCTACACACCACCAAGAGGCAGAGGACGGGCCTTCAGGTGAGCTTCACCCCGACGGCTCATCCGTGACACTGCACCTCACTCACTGGGTGTCTGGTGTAAGAGGCTCTGCAGAGGAGAAATTGTTGGAACATTTTGACGACAGGGTAGAGTGTTGCTCGTTTCGGTCTCATGTTAGAGTCAGTTTGACTTTTGCTACCAGAGCGGAACAAGGAAGTTCATCCTCATTTATTATAATGAAGGAAATCTCACAGGGACCGGTGGTGGTGTTTTGGGTTTGTTTACGTTTCATAATGTCATGCTAGGTTAGAGACGTGTTCATCCGTGTCACGGTAACCCTTGAAGGACGAGTGCACATCGGTTTGATCTTCCCAGGCTGTTCATGAACCAGAGTTGGGTTGGTGCCAGTGCAATCAGGAGCCACTGGTTGCAGCACCTCTTCTCAATTCTTTGCTGAGGTTACCGTTTGGAACGGGGCTATTTCTGGCAGAGTGAAAAGCACTTTGCTTGACTGGAGGGTTCGGACTGTGTGGCTGTTCTAGTGATCTGCAGCGCTGCTTCGGTCGTGATGGTCGTCATCCTCCAGCCAATCAGCTTTTTCTTTCTTTCATCAAATCTGTTTCTTGAAAAAAATGTTACTGGAAATACCTTATATATATATATATATATAAATAAAAATCTGGTCTTCAGTAACCATATTTTTGTCTAACAATCGGCCAAGCCTGGTGTTCATCATAGTGATATGCACTGGGGTCCTGATTGTAAGGCTCTGAAGTGGGGGGGGGGGGGGGGGTCCTGTGGTTGTCTAGTCTAGTAGGGCAAGTAGTGGAGTGCACTACTTGCCCTACTGCCCCCCTTTATGTAAACTGGTTAGTCCTCGTAGGAAGAGGCTACAAAGAATCTCACTGGGAATGCAGCATAAGCTCCATGAAGCACTTTGTTCTGCATTTTGGGGGGGTTTTGTGTTGAAATTTAATGGTGTGGTGCCAAACATGTCCATCAGCATGCCAGATTCCCCACACATGCGCTGAGCTTTGAGACTGAGAGATTCTGATTTATCTGTGCGAAGCATGTGGAAACGTCCGACCTTGGCTGTTGCTTATTAATGTTTAACTGAGAACTTTTTCCAGACAAAAAAGATGCTGCAGTGGTCATTTTGGAAAGCTTCCTCAAACTGAAGCCTCGGTTAATCTCGTCTTGCTTTTCTTCTTTCGTTTTTGGCCCGAGTATTTCTGGAATGGATTCCCTTTCCAGCGAGGGTGATGATGAAAGACAAAGGGATCGCTGCTTATTCCTTTGTGTCTGAGAAAGTGTCTGAAATTCAAGGTCAGAATCTCTCCAGTCACTCCGTGTGCTTTAAACCCAGCCACTCCCCCGCATACCAGCAAACCGGAACCCTGCCGGTTCACTCACTGGTATTTGGGCTGTACTTCAGGGCAAGGCGCACAAAGGCTTGAGGAGTTGAGTGATTTTCAAATTGTAATTAAATCTCCAAGCTTTACAAGCTGAGATTAATCTGTGGTTAATCATCTGAATGATTGTGCCATCAGATGAGGAATTTCATGTTGCCAGTCGTGATTTATTTGTAGATGATTTCTTTTTTGTTGAGTTAGCTGAGCTGTTCGTTGTGAAGCGACTTCTCAGAGAGCAACATCAGGAATCCATCATTTGTCTACTTGTCAAAATCGGCCTCGGATCTGAACGCCGTGAGTTTTCTCTGGCGCCTTGTCTTGTTGCACAAACACTTCCACCTTAAGAAAGACTCTTTGATCAGAATCTTTGCATTGTGTGATCGGGGAGGTTTCACAGTGCCTGTTTATGGTTCAACTGAGTGTTAATTACCTCCATTTATATGATGCGAAGGTTTCACCAGGACACAGTATGCAGGTGCAATTGATCTTTCCGTGACACGCCCCGCCCGGACAGAGGGGGCTCAGACAAACATCGACCGACGTGGAGGAGAACTGCGTTTGGACAATCGCCAATCTGTCGGATCTCCCTGGTGATTTCTTCGTCGCGTTGCTCACGGTTACCGATATTTCGCTGATGAGCGAACGGAAGCGCTTCAAATATTTCCGTGAAAGCTTTTTACCACTCGGTTGTGCTTTTTTGTTAAGGAACTGAGAAAATTAGCATAAGGAAGTGCTGCACAGACTAACTTATTTTCTCCAATGTAACATTTGCCGTGATAGGTTACTAAAAATAAGAGCCGTAAACTAGCGAAAATGAGTAAAGAACAAACGTCTTTTAGAGCTTCAAAGGGGAAAAGGCCAAATGAGGGGGAGGTAGAGGAGCCGGCGACCGACGACCTTCTTTTAACAGACAAAGCAGGAGTCTTACTTAAAACACGGTTTTATCTACAGCTGACTCGGCACCAAGTCCGAGGCGGCAGTAGGTTTGTTTGTCTGAGGCAGTGTGTCCCCACAAAAATATCCGCATGTCGCTCGACCAGACGTGACGTGCAGCGTCGCGATTGGTCTACCAAGTCACGTGGGCGTGTTTTACGGAAAGGTCGATTGTCTGCACCGTCTCGAGCAGGGTGCCGTCTGCCAGCATTGAATGGTTTTAAAGGACAGCACGCAAATATCGGTGCATGTTTCACACCACAAATCCGTGCGCCCTCGCTGAAAGCCACGCGCCACAGGTCGGTCGTGTCTACGTGCACTTCAGACGATCGGCTCGTGGCTTTAGAACATTTTCCTCTGCTGAACGTCTCATTACTCTGGACATCTTTCTACGTTGGAATGGTGCGAAGCAAAGTGAGCCGGCCGGCGTGTTTAATGTGCATTCATTATTTGGCGTGTGTTCTTAGACGTCCACCCCAAGTCAGAATCGCCTTTACAGCGTTCGCTCCCAGAACGAGGGTTCATTGCTGCAGCCTGACCTCAGCATCTCGCCTAGCAACCGCTGGAGTCCGCCCCAGCGTGGGCGCTTTGTGTTTTGTTGCCACTAAATGTGTGAATGAGATGAGATGAAAGTTTGCTGTGTTTGTGTCCAGCAGTGTTCTTCAATTGTCATGCAGTGTGTGTGTGTGTGGTGTGTGTGTGTGTGTGTGTGTGTATCTAAATGTGTGTGCACCGTGTCTTGCTGGGGGTATATGTGTGGTGCTGTTTGTGCTCCAGGTCTTTCCCCACAGTGACCCCAGAGGCGACTCTCTCACAGAGAGAGAGAGAGACAGAGAGAGAGAAAGAGGGCGAGCGAGTGCCTTTGCTTTCCCCTCACACTCGCACACTAATCATTACTCTACTATTGGAAGCGACACCCTCCTTCAGTCTTCTCTGTTTTTACACAAACACCCTGTAAGATCAAAGGCACGATACCGTTAAGACGGTATGTCTTTAGCGGTTGTTGTTCATTTTCTCCACAAATATATTACCTATCCTTCAGTCTACTTCTGGGACTGACGCTTCAGATCCGTCTCTGTGCCCACATTCACACGCGCATCCATTCTACCACCGCACGCCAGGAAATTGGCGTCCGTCTTAAGCCAACCAGAAGAAAACTCACCCTCTTTTTCTCTCTCTTTTCCAGGGGCCGAGGGCGAGCAACATCTTGGTATTCCCCTTACTAAACACCCCCCCCCCCCCCCCACCTCCCCAATACTCCCTTACTATCAACCTTCTCCCCCTCTTTGTTCCATAAAAAAAAGAAAAGAAAAAAAAAAAGCAGTGAATAAAGTCCCCGTCCCCAACAATAAAAGAAGAAAATCCCAGAAGAGGGGAAAAAAGACAAAAAAGGAAAAAAAAAAAAAACAACCCCCCCCCCCCCCCCAAAACACTTCTCCTGGACAGAGACTGACTGGCCCGCAGTGTGCGATTGTGTGTGAGCGTGCTTGTGCGGAGGTTGATGCAGTCGCCCCGGGTAAGGTATACGCTGGCCTTCGGGGAAATGTGGTGGCAGATTTCTTCTGGTTTATTTTTGAGGGGGGGTGGGGGGGGGGGGGGGGTGATGATGGTATCTCAGGCTGCAGATGTGTCTCCTTTGGTCTGGCTGTGACCTCCTGCTTTCACACCATCATCAACACAGCCCAACCACTCACCCTCCCACATCACCATAACAAGAAGAGAATGATGCCTGGGGGGGGGGGGGGGGGGGGGGGGGGCTACGAGGACCGATACTGTATATACACATTTTTTTTAATGTTCCATACATTTGTGAAGCTTACACTAGCCACAGTTATTGTTGTTTGAAGTTTGTGGTTTGGAGTTTGCTACTTCCTCCCCCCCCAATCCCCTTTGTGTCACCCATTCCTGCCCCCCCCCCCCCCCCCTCGCACCCTTAACCTCCCTGTAGTTTATAACTCGCTCTTCCCCTCCTCCTCTTTGGACTGCGCTCTGGGCAGCGACAGATCTTCAGTGTTTCTGCAGGATTGTACATGCTTATTCTTTTTTTTAACCTTGTGGGCGGAGTCATTGCCACGCTGCCCCCCCCCCCCCCCCCCCCACATGCCTCATCCATACCTTTCACCAACTCGGGCATGGTCAAAAGCACCTTTTATTCTTTTGACAGGCATCAATATTTTTATTTTGTGCAACCCCTGCATTCCCCCTCCTCCTTCTTCCCCGCTCCCCCCCCCCCCCCCCCCCCCCTGTGTGTTCCTGCCCCCCCCTCCCTCCTCCTCTCTCTGTATATTAGACCACTTCTTGTCGTTTCAGGTTTCAGGACCAGTGGCGGCTGACGACCCCTCCCCAGGTGGCGCCGGCCCCCCCCACTGTCTCTGCAGGGTCTCTCTCTCTCTCTGCTCCCACTATGCACACTCACCCCATCCTGTCCATGTGGGGGGTAGTGGAGGGGGGCAGGGTGACCACAGGCCACAGCAGGGGGCATTTACTACAACAGCAAACGCTGATCACATGTTTAGTCCCTCTCACACCTCGACTTACCCAAACACGCACACACACGCACACACACGCACACAGCCGGCAACAGGCGGCCGGTAACAGGCGGCCAACCCAACACATGATTTCTATCCAGAGCTGAAGCCAACGTAGCCGGGTGGCAGGCAGGGAAGTTTGGGTGAGCGTGAGAGACAGGACCAGAGAGGGGGGTGTTTCTTTTGGGGTGGACAGTGCAGACCATACGGCGCCCTCTTTCTCTGACTACATGCAGTGCAGCCACGGCTCGTCTGATAAAGGCTGATGAGCTACACGATTATTTAATAGGAATGGAGTGGGGGGGGGGGGGGGGGGGGGTGGAGGCGTTATTGTAGGGCTGGGGTTTGTTGCCTTTTTTCGTTTGGAAAGAGGGAAAGGGGGTTTGAACAAGATGTTTTGCTCTTTTTTTTTTTTTTAATTTTTAACCCATGACTGTAATTTAGAAAAAAAAATAAAGACATTGTGTAAAAATGGGAGCACGGCTGTGAATTAATCTATGCTTACGTCTTTGACGGTCAATTGAGTGTTTTTAATCACTTATCAGGTGTTTGGAGATTCTCGTTACAGAAACTTATGTAGTCGGACAATAATAGAACCACAATAGAGACCGCTCTGGGGTGTGGAAAAAAACCCTTAAAGCACTGGGTAGCAAAAAAGAAACGGCCAAAGATCGATGAAACCTTCGAAGTTTGAGTAAACCTGTAACTAATAGAGCTACTGGCTCAGTTTCCAAGCCAGGCGCTGAAGCACATATGGCCGAACACTGGATGGACTCCGGTGAGGAAGGGCTGTAGGAATGCATGAACTGAGAACAGGTCCAATATTTGCATCATGCTGTAACCAAGAAACGCGTAATAAAACGTGTTCAGTTGGTTTCTGTGCTTTCTGCACCGGGTTGCGATTAGGCCTTACATCAGCAGCTGGCTGCGAGTCAAGCTTCCATGTGGGGGTAAAACCGAACTGGATTACCGGTGCTGTGCACGTCAGCCAGCACTTATGAAATGACTGCATTAAAGTGTGCCCTGCGTTATCATGGCTGTCTGAACAGATTAAATTAGATGGTGCACAAACTTACTGTGCATTGTTTGGATGCAAAAAAACACACAATCGCAAGCGACAGATGATTCCTCTACAAATGATTAAAGTCACAGGCTGTAGAGGTGCTGAAGAATTTATTAGTGAAGGACAGCTTACAAAAGGTTCCAGAATAAAAGTGTCTTTTTAATCCTCTGGTTCTTCTTGCCTCGGCCAAGGTCAGGTTTTCATCTGTGTTTCTTAAAAGCTGCATAAAAGGACACAAAGCAGTTAATAAAATAATTCAGTACAACTAAGAATCTTCTAATTCTCAGTACTTGAATAGGAGAGATACAAAACTGGCAGATTTGGGTTTTTTTAAATTAGATTTTTTTTTTTTCAAAAGGCACAGCAGATGCAGACGCTTCGTTATTTCTGTCGGGGATGTTTGATTGTCCTCACCTCTTCTTTTGGTTTTCTTCTTCATTAGTTTCTTTTTCTTGGGCCGGGGGTTATCCCCATCCTGCACCGATAAACAAAGCGTTAGAACTGTTGGCCACATGAAGAGCATCTAAACGGAAGTGGACCACAATGGCCCCACTCACACTGGGTGGAGATGGGCCTATTAGCAACCTCGTATTCATGCCACAATCTAAATATAGCTCAAGTCCTCCTAAGATACTTTTAGCTCCATCGGATAAAATATAAACCGGTCGTTTTGTCACAGCCGTACGGCGGCGGGATGGAACGCCGTCTCGGCCGCCAGATAACTGACGAATATGCAAACAGGTGTCCCGTTCAACGTCGGTCCTCGGCAGGAAGTAGCTCATGGTGCTCAACATCAAAAACGGTCTGTCCCGTCGTGTTCATCCCAGACGCCGGAGGAAAGCCTCGGATTTCTGCACCAGATGCTCAGAAACGTACCTGTCCGGCCTCGCCTCCCGTCAGCGCCGTGATGTCGCTGAAGCGCGTGATGCCGCTCAGCTGGCTGGACATGGACATCACGCCCCTCTTCTTGCTCTTCTGATGTTTTGCATGTTGACACGCACCATCATCGACTCCTCGTAGTTTTTCCTGTGCGGATAGATCCCAGGTAGGGTGGTTAACGTTTCGCTAGACGCTTTCCATCAGTAGGATCTTCCTTCTTCAGGCCGTTTCCCTGCTCGCGTAAACACCTGTGCAGCTGATCGCGGCTCTCTCGCTCGCTCTGGAAGTCTCGTCTGTCCCTGATCTCCTCCGGAGCGTCGCTGTACTGCTGTCTCAGCTCCTGAATCACCGAACTCCTGAGGGCGGCGTGCCGCTGGCGCTCTGCCTGGGCCTTCTTTTGTCCGCTTCGGTCATGTCGCCATCTGGATGAAAAGGGCGGGGGATGAGAATGTATCTTCATTTGATGCACAAGAACAAGAGGGGGGGGGGGGGGGGGGGGGTGAAAGACTAGAGGCGTTTTCAAAAGAGGAAACAAAAGCTGTCAATAAGAGCCACGGCCTCACCGTAATGCACGGCTGCGATCCTTGGCGGTACATATTTCCTGCCACTAGAGTGGGCCCCTTTCTTCTGCGCATCGTCCTCAGCTTCCTCTTCAGACTCCTCGGATGCACTCAGCTGTTGATAAATTCAGGGCAGGTCAGCTAAAATACTCGATTTAAAAACATTTCCTCTCTCTAGTCGATAAAAATCAAAGCTCGATTGGCTTGACGGACGCAATATTATACAAGAAGAAAAACACATTCAAGTCAATCAATAACCACAATAATCGACTCTTACTTTGCTGACGAGATTCTCAGGATTCGGACGCAGCTGCAGCGGGTCGTTTTCAGCTGATGGCAACAAAAGCAAAAACGCACCGATGAACACGGGAGATGGGAAATCTTGCAGCTCCCCAAATGTTATATCGATCCTGCAGCGAAGGCATATTCATCAGAACCAACAGAACGCCACCTTACCCAAGCTGCCAGTGACGGCCGTACGCAACAGTTTGTCTATCTGGTACTTGAGCTTGTGGTCGAGAGGTCGCATCTTCTCCAGGACCTTAAAAAGCAGGACGGCAAACCGATAAACGCGGAGGTTCAACCGGAGGGAAAAGACAAAACCGCTGAAACGGCCGACTCACCGTCCTGATCGTGACCACTCTGTTCAAGGCGTCGCTGTCTTTTATTCTGCCTCCTTCCGTTTTGATGCTGATCAGGTGAGTGAGGTCTTGAAGGTAGAAGAGGAGCAAGTGATACCGAAGGTCCAAGAAAGACAAACCCTGCAGGGACGATAAGACGAAGCGGCTGCAACGTGACTGCTGCATGTGCCACAAAGCATGTTTGTATAACAGCAGGTCTGGAATACGAATCAA